>NC_055674.1:0-117500 GCF_017976325.1 Chelmon rostratus
CACCCTTCATATATTAAAGACACTTACCATTTTGTTGATTTGATTAAGACACTAATTATTCCCACCTCTTCTTTCTTCTTTTCAATGGATGTGGACAGCCTCTACACCAACATAGATATCACAGCAGGTATTACTGCAGTTAAAAATCTTTTCCTGAGGTACCCTGACCCCTGCAGGCCAGATAGTGAATTGTTACAATTGCTGGAAATTAATTTGAGGAGGAATGACTTTGTTTTTAATCAGAAGTATTATCTCCAAATTAAAGGCACAGCCATGGGTAAACGTTTCGCTCCGGCCTATGCCAATATTTTTATGGCTGCATGGGAGGAAGCAGTGTTTTCTAAATGCCAGCACAGGCCACTGTATTATTTCCGCTATTTGGATGATATTTGGGGTGTGTGGGACAGATCCAGGGAGGATTTTGAACAATTTTTGCAAATCTTAAATTCTCATGACCCCTCTATAACTCTGAAGTCTGAAACCAATGACACTTCTATTGATTTCTTGGACACTACAGTTTACAAGGGCCCTAGCTTTCACATCACGGGCAAATTGGACATTAAAGTTTTCTTTAAAAAAACAGACACACATGCCCTGTTATATAAAGACAGCTTTCACCCGGCCCATACATTTAAAGGGCTAGTTAAGGCTCAGCTCTTACGTTTCTGGAGAATATGTACACAGCATCAGGACTTTATTAATGCTGTTAGAATATTATTTAAGTGTTTAAGAACAAGAGGTTATTCTAGGTCTTTCTTGAGACGCTCCTTCCGTTCTTTTTTGGACAAAAGAGAAGAGAGGCACGGGAAGTTTATTCCTTTGATTTCTACCTTTACTACAAGTAATAAACTCTTGAACAGATTTTGTAAGGACCACTTTGAAAACTGTTGTGATGGTGCTGCACAGAGACTATTTCCACACTCCAGGGTTATTTCAGCCTACAGGAGGAATCGGAATCTGAAGGACTACTTGGTAAGGGCGAAGCTTCGACCCTTGACCTCCCGGAAACCTCAACTGCTGGACAAACAATTTTCCTCACTCACCTTTGTGAGGAACAACAGAGAGGACACGGTTTTTCCCATTTTACAGAGGTTTAATCCGAGCACTGTGAACTGTGTATACCTGATTTATTGTATTAAGTGTGGTATTAAGTATGTTGGTGAGACCAAAAATACACTGTCTACTAGGATGATGCAACACCGATATAATATTCGGAATGGTAAGGAGGTTCACACATTACTTGTGAAACATTTTTTACATCATGGTTTGCAATCTGTGAGAATGGCTGGGTTACAGTGTAATGACACATGGTCTGATGGTGAACGTAAGAAGGTGGAGCGGTTTTGGATAAGATTGTTGGGAACTAAAGACCCGGGGGGACTTAATTTAAAATACAACTAATTTGATTATAGCCCTAACCCTTACATTATCCTAACCCTAACCACTTCCTTTGGTGGCCCTAACCCTAACCAATATTAACCCTACCACTACTACTACTATTATTAAGAATATTTATGTTATCACTATTATTACTATATTCTACTGGACTCATTTAATCCTAACCAGATTCTGGTTTATGGGACTATAACAACTCCCCCCTCTTTTTACTCTAACCCTAACCTCACTCTGAGGTTTTCCTAACCCTAACCATATTTATAGGTAGCCCTAATCCTAACCAGTAGTAGTATTCTTTGTTATGAGTTACCCTAACTTATTTATTATTTTTGAGCCCTAACCCTAACTACCTACTTTATTCTTATACTTACCGTATCTACCTTTCTGGCCTTCACCATGACTTCTGTCCTTACTGTTACTTTATTTAATTAATTATTTTATTCCGGATTCTAGCCGCACTTTGATTTTTTTTCATGGCGGAACAAAGGTGAGATGGAACTAACCGCGGTCGGTGTTTTCAGCCGGACCGGCTGGGGCACTTTGTTCCTACCGGCCGCGATGCTGTCTTTTCTATGGCCGCGGAGCGGTCTTTACGGCCACGTAATGTAAATTATGTGTTGAAAGTGTGTTGGCGTGAGCCGAAATTGCACTGTGTCATTTTGTTTTACTTTGTTTTAATTTATTTACCGTTCGTTTATGGACGATTTGTCTGTTTACAACGCCGAGCGGAGTGCGGACGGTTTTTGCTGACGGACTTCCTGAACCGGAAGCATTAGCGGGGTCAACTCGGCAACCCCGCGTAACACCGTAGTTTGCTGCTAGCATATCCATAAGCCTGACGGTAATGGTATGTAAATGAGCCAAATTATTTATATTTGAATAAGCGTGCGTAGTGACCTGAAGAAGACCGGTATACGGTCGAAACGTTGTCGACAGCACGCTCTTGATTTTGGTTTGTTTTTGTTTTATTTTCGCCGTATTTGGCGAACATTGTACAGCTAATCTTGCAAGCTAGCATTAGCTTAAGCACTCACTGTCACTGAGACAGGCACTTTATTTTTGTATGGTTTTTGTTGGGACGTTTTACAGCGCCGTGCGGGCGTTTTGTATGGGAGTTATGTTTTGTTTTTCCACGTTTTCTGGAAAGTGCCTTTGTTTTTTATGGCAATAAAAAGACTCGTTTGAGACAAGAACCAGGACGTTTTGGAAACCATTTTTTTATTGCAAAGGACAATTATTAGACACAATTTTGCACACTAATACAACACACTACACACTTACCTTTTTACACGGACGTTTTAATACCTGTAAAAGAAAAACATTAAGACTGCTGGGACAGATAATATACACACACATATATATATTTACACACAACCACATACTTACCTGCAAGGATGGACGGTCAGTGGACGGTGGTGCAGCGGGATCGCCGCCGTCGACGACCGGAGTTCGACAGCAGACGGGTCCGGTTCCAGGACGAGTCCAGGTGGGGGAAGGACCGTGCAGCTCCTGCTTTCCTCAGTCGGAGGGGGCAGTATTCTTCCTCACCTCCTTACCCTAACATTACCCTTACCCTAACATTACCCTTACCCTTGCCTAACCCTAAGACCCCTATCCCCACCCCTTATATATAAATATATATTAAAACTAATAAATAGTAATAAAAGCTAAATATAGTCATAAAAGATAAATAATTCATTGCAAGAAGGCTAAATACAGAGTAGGATAAATAAATTCACAACAACACAAGTTCATATATAAAGTTTATTTCATTTTGGTTCCCTGCTACGGAAGGGAGAGGACATGTATTGGGGGTGGCATTAAGAAAAGATAAGGGGGTGCCATACTTACCTGTGTGCAGGCCTGAGGAAGACACAACATTGTCGAAACGTTGCCAATGCACACAGAGGAAAAACAAAGAGAAAGCTCAAGAGATAGAGAGAAACAAAGCTCAAGAAATAGAGAGAAACAAAGCTCAAGAAGAGAGAAACAAAGCTCAAGAAGAGAGAAACAAAGCTCAAGAAGAGAGAAACAAAGCTCAAGAAAGAAGCAACAAAGAAGCAAAGGGAAACTAAGAAAAACAAAGAGAAACAAAGGCAAGAATAAAAGCTAAATAAAGCCAGAAATGAAGAACACAAAGCAAAGTAAGGGCAAGGAACAAAGGAAAACCAACGGAGAAAGAGAGAAGGGAAAGAAGATGGATAGTAAAACCAAAATAAAGGGATAAGCAAGCCAAAATAAATAAGATGACTAATATAATTATTAATATATAGCAAAGGCGAACCTGTCAGTGGGGGCCACCGGTCTCCTGGTCTGAGGCCCGTGCATGTATGTTCCCTCCGTACGGAGGGGGCATTTCTATCCCCATCCCCTAACCGGCCAGTGCCCGGCAGGAGGCTGGTGGTCCCTACCTACTTACCTAACCCCATCCCTGTCTCTATCCCTAACCCTAACATTACCCTTACCCTTGCCTAACCCTAAGACCCCTATCCCCACCCCTTATATATAAATATATATTAAAACTAATAAATAGTAATAAAAGCTAAATATAGTCATAAAAGATAAATAATTCATTGCAAGAAGGCTAAATACAGAGTAGGATAAATAAATTCACAACAACACAAGTTCATATATAAAGTTTATTTCATTTTGGTTCCCTGCTACGGAAGGGAGAGGACATGTATTGGGGGTGGCATTAAGAAAAGATAAGGGGGTGCCATACTTACCTGTGTGCAGGCCTGAGGAAGACACAACATTGTCGAAACGTTGCCAATGCACACAGAGGAAAAACAAAGAGAAAGCTCAAGAGATAGAGAGAAACAAAGCTCAAGAAATAGAGAGAAACAAAGCTCAAGAAGAGAGAAACAAAGCTCAAGAAGAGAGAAACAAAGCTCAAGAAGAGAGAAACAAAGCTCAAGAAAGAAGCAACAAAGAAGCAAAGGGAAACTAAGAAAAACAAAGAGAAACAAAGGCAAGAATAAAAGCTAAATAAAGCCAGAAATGAAGAACACAAAGCAAAGTAAGGGCAAGGAACAAAGGAAAACCAACGGAGAAAGAGAGAAGGGAAAGAAGATGGATAGTAAAACCAAAATAAAGGGATAAGCAAGCCAAAATAAATAAGATGACTAATATAATTATTAATATATAGCAAAGGCGAACCTGTCAGTGGGGGCCACCGGTCTCCTGGTCTGAGGCCCGTGCATGTATGTTCCCTCCGTACGGAGGGGGCATTTCTATCCCCATCCCCTAACCCTCGCTTACCCTAACCCCTAACCCTCGCTTACCCTTACCTAACCCTAACCCTAACATATTAATATATAACAAAGGCAATCCGGTCAGTGGGGGCCACCGGCCTCCTGGTCTGAGGACAGTGCCCGCTGTTCCCTCCATCTGGAGGGGGCAATTCTTTTTCAAACCCTAACCCTAACCCTTTCCTACGGGAGGGGGAATCAGTTCCCCAATCCTAACCCTAACCCTAACCCTTGATCGGGGTCTCCCCTCATTTCCTATTTTAATCCTGACCCGGTCCTCTTGACCCCTAACCCTAACCTCTCCCAACCCTCGGACCCTTACCCTAACCTCTCCCGACCTCCTGTCCCTAACCCTAACCTCTTTGACCTCCCGGCCCTAACCCTAAAGGTCAGTGGGACCCCTACCCTCTCCTAAATTTAGGGTGTCTGGAGACTGCACTCACCACGGTGGTCGAGGAGATCCAGACACGGGATGTGATGGACGGAGAGTGCATTGGACTGTGCCACGCCTTCGGCGTGGCGCAGTCCAAAAAATCCTCCATCCTAACCGTCATTTTGACCTCTCCTAACCCTAACCCTAAAATAAATACACAACTATTAATAAATAAATAAATAATAATTATAAAAGTAAATGAGGGTTTCCAGAAACGGGACCTGATGGACGGAGAATGCACTGGGCTGTGCCACGCCTTCGGCGTGGCGCGGCCCACACTTCCTCCATCCTGACCCTAACTATGGGTATATTGTATCATAGTTGTTATATATTGTATCATAGTTGTTGTATTATAGTGATTGTATTATAGTTTTATTGTGTTACAATTTCATGTCATGTATATGTTATACAAAAAGAAAAAAACAAAAAACAACAAAAAAAACAAAGAAAAAAAAGAAAAAAAAAAAAAAACAAAAAACAAGAACAAAAAAAAAAAAAAAACAAAAAACAAAAAAATAAAAAAAAGAAATGAAAAATAACAAAAAAAGAAAAAAAACAAAAAAAAGAAAAAAAATATATACTTAATAGGATAAATAATATATATGTATAAGTTGTAATGTGTTAAAAATATGTTAAAGTATGTTAAAATGTCTTTATAATAAGTTAAAATGTCTGTATAGGTCTTAAAAGTATGATTTCATATGTTTAAGTGTGTTTTACAATGTGTGGGAATATGTTCAGACATGTTAATAGGAAAGAAAGGGGGCGGGGTTTGGAGAGCGTGGGAGGGCATAAATAGAGCTGCATTGAGAGACTCACCTCATTCTCACTCTGATCTTCAAAGGAGTAACATCTCTGAGACAGTGTGCAGAGCAGTTGGTGAGTGTGTGTGCTTTTTCAGTTTGTTTTTTTTAGTGTGCCAGGGCCTGAAGAAGACCCACGAGGGGTCGAAACGTTGCCAGGGGGCACACTAATTTGGGGGATTTAATTGTTTTTGGAAGTTTTTATTTTTTAATAAGGAAAACAAGTCTTTTTGTTTGCTTTTTTATTTTTTAATACAAGTTATTTCATTTTTTTGCTTTAAAAACAATCTCATTTAGCTTTTTATTTATAAATACATTGAATTTCATTTTATTTTATACAACTTTATTTCATTTTATAACTTTCATAATAAATAGCACATATAAAAACACAATTTTATTATTATATAACAAAGCTAAAAATACATAAATAAATACAATTGAGTAAGACACATAAGTCTTATTTAAGACATGGAACAGGGGTGGCAGCTGGTCCAGTACCGCCGCAGGGGGCAGGGCTACAGACCACGCCAACCCCAGGTTCATTGGGACAGTGGTGTGGGAGGACGCAGTGGGATGGACCGTGCATTTACCCTTTCCTATGGGAGGGGGAATCAGTTCCCAAATCCTAACCCTACTCTAACTCCTAACCCCCTAGGCCTTATGCCTAAACCTAAGGATTGAGGCTTGGTGCCTAAACCTAAAGGTCTAGGCCTTATGCCTAAACCTAAAGACTTAGGCTTAGTGCCTAACCCTAAGGGAGGTTTTTGGCCTAAACCCAAGTGTTCAATAAATTAAAGCATAAATAGGGTAATTGTAATTTAAAAAGCATAAATACTATAATTGGTACTCTAAAAAATCATAACTTAAATATAGGGTAATTAGGCTAAATTCTGTCTAAAAAGCATAAATAGTTTAATTTAACAATAAAAAACACTAATTGGAACATCATTTGGACTAAAACTTAAGTATTTATTGAAAAATTAAAAAGCATAAATAGCATAATTATATATTAAAAACAACAATCAAAAAGCATAAATACCATAACTATATATTAAAAACAATTAAAAAGCATAAATATCATAACTATATATTAAAAAACACTTAAAAAGCATAAATACCGTTACTGTATATTAAATACAATTCATATTAATCTTAAATACTTTAAAATTACATATAATTTGATATTAAAACTAAAAAACCATTAAAAAGCTTAAATAAGTTAAAATTTCCCTTTAAAACTTAAGTTTTAAGATTAATATTGTAAATATGGTTTAAAAGCTTTAAATAAGTTAAATCATATTTAAAAAGATTAAAAAAGTTAAATTAATTTAAAAACTTAAGTTATAAAATTAATAGTCTAATTGGGTTTAAAAAGCTTAAATAATGTTTGAACATTAAAAAATAATTCATAGGGATTAGGTATTATTATAAGGATAGGCCATTGGGAGTGTTAATATTGTTTTAAGGGACACTGCATTACTTTGGTGTTTTATTTTGTGCCTTGCTGAGCCTATAAAAGGAGGAGCCTCCCTCAGAGAGCTCATTTGACAGCTGACTCTTGAACAGGCAACATCTCCCTGCAGCAGCTCTTAGTCAGTGTGTGTTTTGTGCCGGACACTACTTTGGGGCCTGAAGAAGATCCATTTCAGGATCGAAACGTCGTCCCTTTCTTTCTGGCACACTTTTCTTTATTTTATTTATTTATAAAAAACAAAAAAACAAAAAAATAATAAAAAACAAAAAAACACCAAAAATAAATAGTAGATAAGGTTTAGCTTGGTTTGTTAAGTTTCCTTTAAGGGTAATCCTCCCATTCTTTTGGGTGCGTCCTTAGTTGTTTGTTTGTTTGTTTTTGGTTTTTTCCTTCCCCCCTTTGGGGGAAGTGTTTTTTGTTTGCTTTTCTCAACATAAAAAAATATAAAAGCAAACAAAAAAAAGACAAAAAACTAAAAAACAAACAAAAAAAGTATAAAACTAATACAAAACAACTAAAAACACTAATAAAAACTCAAAGACAAAAAACACTATAAAAACCAAAAGACAACAAAAAGTCTTAAAAAATAAAAAAAGAAAAAAACAAAACATGGATGATTGGGTGTTGGTGCGTCGGGGAGGGCGTCACCCGCGCACACACTTTAATGATGGGGGCTGGGGGGATGGGGGGTACGGGGAATGGAGTGCCCGTGCACCAGCTTTCCCCTCCGGGAGGGGGGGAAGGGCTCAGGCCCCTCACCCTAACCCTAACCCTAACATTGTCGAAACGTTGCCAATGCACACAGAGGAAAAACAAAGAGAAAGCTCAAAAGATAGAGAGAAACAAAGCTCAAGAAGAGAGAAACAAAGCTCAAGAAAGAAGCAACAAAGAAGCAAAGGGAAACTAAGAAAAACAAAGAGAAACAAAGGCAAGAATAAAAGCTAAATAAAGCCAGAAATGAAGAACACAAAGCAAAGTAAGGGCAAGGAACAAAGGAAAACCAACGGAGAAAGAGAGAAGGGAAAGAAGATGGATAGTAAAACCAAAATAAAGGGATAAGCAAGCCAAAATAAATAAGATGAATAATATAATTATTAATATATAGCAAAGGCGAACCTGTCAGTGGGGGCCACCGGTCTCCTGGTCTGAGGCCCGTGCATGCATGTTCCCTCCGTACGGAGGGGGCATTTCTATCCCCATCCCCTAACCCTCAACCCCCTAACCCCTAATCCTAACCCCTTATCCCAGCCCTTTTCTTAACCCTCACCCATATCCCTATATAGATAACTTAATAATAAATACATAAATACATAAATAAATTAATTAATAAATAAATAATTAAATAAAATATTGTGTGGGCATATGAAGGGTTAAAAATATTGATTGGGCACATGGAGGGTTTAAAAACATTTATTGGGAATATGAGGAGTTAAAAAGTTCAACAATTAAAAAATTAATTTCTTAAAATATTAATAAATATAATATAAATAAATAAATAAATAAATATAATATAAATACTCTGAAAGGGTTAAAAACATGTTTAAAACTAAGAACATTAAAAAGAAGTATGATCCAAACTAATTGGCCATATAAGGGATTAAAATAGAAATATTGATTTGGCACAGTAGGGGTTAATTGATTTAAAAATCTAAAAAAACAGCTAAAAAAGGGTTAAATTATTCATGTTTATTGAAAAAAATCATTCTAATAAATAATTGACAGTTTATTTCATTTATTTTTAATGGGGTTAAAAAATCAGTTAAAAAGCAATATAAAACTATATGTACAATTAGTATAATTTCATTAATATATAAGGGGTTACATAAATTAAGTTTAAAATTTCATATAATATAAGGGAGGAATAATAATTTAAAGAGAGTGGATGCTAAAACCCTTAAAAAAGTTCATGCAGTGTGGCTCTTTTAAGAAAGGGGCGTTACCCTGAGTGAGTGTGCTGAGTGCAGACTGAGCAAAGCCTCACTCTGCATTTGGCACTCGATGAGGACACACTGCTTTTGCTGCTCTGCCTGCCAAGCCACTTGTGCTTCTTTGGTGTGCATTTTACCTGAAGAAGATATAGTTTTTTCGAAACGTCGTTTATTTGCACACCCTTCCTTTGTTGATTGTTTTGTTTATTAAGAATATTTAATTTTTTTGTTTTTAAAGGGTAATTTCCCTGTTTTTTGATTTTTTTATTTCTTTTTTCCTTTCCCCTTTGGGGGAAAGTGTTTTTTGTTGTTTATTTGGTTTTATTGTAAATAGTTAAAAGAAAAACAATTTAAAAAATAACAAAGAACATACAAAAAAATTAAAAAATAAGAAAAAACAAAAAATAAAAAAATAAAAAATTTATACAGACATGGATGATTGGACAGTGGTGCGTCGGGGAGGGCGTCGCCCGCGCGCCCGTCCGGATGATTGGGGCCGGGGGAACGGGGGGTTCGTGGACTGGAGGGCC
The DNA here is from genome assembly GCF_017976325.1 of Chelmon rostratus. Lineage (NCBI taxonomy): Eukaryota > Metazoa > Chordata > Actinopteri > Chaetodontiformes > Chaetodontidae > Chelmon > Chelmon rostratus. The sequence continues at coordinate 9,815 of NC_055674.1, forward strand.
CGTGCACTTGCCTTCCCTTACGGGGGAAGGGCTCAGACCCACTGTCCTAACCCCTAACCGTCATTTTGACCTCTCCTAACCCTAAATATATAAAATAAATACACAACTATTAATAAATAAATAAATAATATTTATAAAAGTAAGTGAGGGATTCCAGAAACGGGACCTGATGGACGGAGAATGCACTGGGCTGTGCCACGCCTTCGGCGTGGCGCGGCCCACACTTCCTCCATCCTAACCCCGACGTGCTAGTGCTGTCCAGACACTTCAGGAAAAATGGCTGAATTCGTTGCCGAGAAAAACGGAGAAATTTTACTCAACGCTTTCCGGTCAAGCGACAGCGTCGAGGACTTCCTCAAGGACCAGGACGTGCGCATGGTTTTCAGTGCAACAACACTTCCATCAGAGGAAGTAGACCTGGGCTTTGACTTTGATGGCGTGTGCATACAGCTGGACGGCCTGAAGTTCATCAAAGCAAAAATGCACTACATGCACCTCAGAAAGCCGTCGCCTGCTACCCTCACGAGGCATTTTCACTTTCTGAAAAAACACTTAAAAAGCATAAATACCGTTACTGTATATTAAATACAATTCATATTAATCTTAAATACTTTAAAATTACATATAATTTGATATTAAAACTAAAAAACCATTAAAAAGCTTAAATAAGTTAAAATTTCCCTTTAAAACTTAAGTTTTAAGATTAATATTGTAAATATGTCAACAAGGGGGACTCAGTGCACTCAAGGAATGCAGAGGGACTTACATCGCAGTGACAGACGGCGGCTACTTTGTCAACTTGACTGTGCTGCCCAAGGAGCTGAGCAGCACGTCGTGCAGTGACCCAGGTCTGTTCGCCTACGAGAACAGTGCTGGCCTGATCAAACGGGTTTGGTGCAAATTTGAACAATTGGTGCACAGCCAGAGCGGTGAGGACGTCAGAAGGCCAACGATGGACAAAAACAGCTGGAGTGACTTCACGAGCTGGAACATACTCGAGGGGGACCAGCACTATGTCCTGGCACTGCTTGACGAAGCCGTCCACGCTGTCACCAAAGATGGCACACTGACAATTTTGATCACCATGACCAAATTTGGTCAGAAGGACAAGACCAGACTGGATGTGGGCTCTTTGGCCAATGTGCGCCACGTGCGGAACGTGTCCATCCACACAGCTGCCGTCATCGCGTCGAAGGATGAGAGGACCCATCTCCTGTGGTCGAGGCTCGGACTGGAGGAGATTGGAGGACGGCGGGGCAATTACTACCCCGCCTTATCGATGCACGAGGCTGCCAACTTTTCCTCCAACCTGGATGGGAAATCCACAGACTGGAGCGGGGAGCTGCAGAGCCTTCTGGTGCCCCGTGACATCACCTTCATCCAGTGCTATGTCGACGCGCCGCACAGGCACGACAAACACGTCTTCAAGCACCCGGTTACGGGATGCATTGCGACTCTGGGGTTGGCCCACCCCAGCTCACATGCCTCAATGAGGGAGCGGGCGACGCGATACGTCAAGCTCGTGGAGCAGCTGACAACGCAGATGACTGGGCAGCTGCACATGAGGATCGAGGCCGTGGCTGTTTTCAGTCAGGTGACGGGGATCCCATCCCTCCTGCACGCCTCAGAGTGCTTCCGCCAACCGGCACTGATCCACCTCCTCTCGACGCGTCCCTTGGCGGTGCCGTTTCGGGACGACCGGGAGCAGCAGGGCTTACTGCGGGTGTGCCGGGAGGTGCTCAGCAGCCTGACGGAGCTCCTCAAAAAGCTCCACTTGACCCGCCATGGCCTTGGAGGGTTCATGGCATCGTGGACCGCCTACCAGGCTGAGATGGCTATAGAGCAGCTCATCTGGGGGCACCCACTGTCACCAATGGACAAACTGTGGAGCATCAGCCTGGGGACTGACGCTGTAAATCCCAACAGTCTCAGTCATCGGAGAGGCTTCCTCGGGCTGTCACCGGCAAACAGTGCCACCGTGGGATGCGAGCCGCCGCCGCTTGAAAACTGGACCAAGGACAGGGTCCAGATCCTGCGCATAGAGAGACTGTTCACCCTCTGTGACTCTCTGCAGGCTGCCCCCTCAGTGGTGGGGGCAGCTATGGTGCGCATAATCATGCAGGACCTCCTCAAGAAAAACGAGGGCATCCCGTTCGGGCAGCTGCAGAGCCCAAACCCTCCAGGCGGCGTCAAGGGACCCATCCCTGCGGACACCTTAGCGACGGACCTCGCGACCAAAGAGGGATACTTCCCGTTCCCTTCCACCTTCGGGAGAGCGAGGACCATCCTGAGGGACCATAATGTGGATGTGAAGGAGGCGCTGCTGGCGGGCTTTGAGGACATGCAGTTAAAGTGGTTCCCGGCGATCACCTACTACGACACAAAGAGAGTCAAGAGGCTCGCCTGGGACGGAAAGCTCTGGCTTGAGGTGCTGAGGCCAGGGCAGACTCCATGCCCACAGTCACAGGTTGCAGAAACAACGCTGGCAGTCTGCGTGGAGATTGAGCGGCTGGGCTTGTCGTGGGCAAAAAATCTTCAAGTCTACCGTGACCACGGCATGCCTTGGCTGGAGAAATGCATGGCAAGGATGCCGAGGGGGTTGCAGCCAGCTCCGAGACTGGCACTGCTCACCTTCCTGAGCTGCGTTGCCATGCTCATGAATGGCGATTATGTGTCCTATGCTCAGGTTGAGCAGCTGATCAAGAGGCTGCCCATCACCCAGGCCAGGATGCAGACTTTGAAGATCCTGTCAAATTACACACTGTCAAGGATCTGCAGCACTATGGTGTGGCGCCTCCACGAGGACATTCCCCACAAACTGCGCGTGACCCCGGCGCCAAGGGTTCCTGCCACCAAGCGCAGTGCACCAGAGGAGGAGCCTGATGAACAGCTGGTGGAGGACGTGCAGGAGGTGCGCGAGGAAGATTTTCCTGCACTTCCTCCTACCAACATAAATCGCCGCGTGCCAGCAGGATCGTGGATCCCCTGGTCACCCTTGGAGGAAAGACTGATACCTCTGGGGGACCCGAAACCGCACAAAGCCGCCTACGAGCTATACGCACAGGAGTGCGAAAAACACGGACTGCCAGTCAGAACTTTAAAAGCATTCCGAATGCGGCGTCTGAAGCTTAAGTCTGAGGCTGGCTCATCAGCACAGCAGTAGGCTGTGACAAAAAAACAACAACAACAAAAAAAACTCAAAAAACAAAGTGTTCAGTGTGTGCTGTGATGCTGTTTGGGTTTGACAGAGTGTTAGAAATTTGACAGAGTGTTAGAAATTTGGAAATACGGGGCCTCTAATGTGTGTTTTGACGTGTTCAAATTGTGACAATGTGTTATTAGCAGTAGTAGTCTTTTAGCACTTCCTTTATCATGTTTTGCTGTGATGGTTTGCACTGATTATTATTGTTCATGTTTGGGTTTGACAGAGTGTTAGAAATTTGGAAATACGGGGCCTCTAATGTGTGTTTTGACGTGTTCAAATTGTGACGATGTGTTCTTAGCAGTAGTAGTCTTTTAGCACTTCCTTTATCATGTTTTGCTGCGATGGTTTGCACTGATTATTATTGTTCATGTTTGGGTTTGACAGAGTGTTAGAAATTTGGAAATACGGGGCCTCTAATGTGTGTTTTGACGTGTTCAAATTGTGACGATGTGTTCTTAGCAGTAGTAGTCTTTTAGCACTTCCTTTATCATGTTTTGCTGTGATGCCGCTATGTTTTGCACTCATTATTATTGTTCATGTTTGAAATTTACAAAAAAAAAACAACAAAAAAAAAAAAAAGTGTCACTCTGTGAGACAGTATTCGGGCGATCTGTGTGATTTCCCTCCCCAAAAAAAAAACCCCCCCCAAAAAAAAAAAACAAAAAAAAAAAAACCTCCACACGGACTATGCCTTGGCGCGGCGTGGGGGCTTGTGTGTCTCGGCGACCGTGGGGACTCCACAGACTGGCTCTACCCAGCGCAGCAAACTCCTGCCTCACCACACAGGAGCAGGCTGCGCTAGGTAGAGGCAGAGTCTGTCCCCAGGGCCACAGAGGCCTGACCAAATAGTCCAAATAGTGTGCTGTGATGTGTTGCAATTCTGTGCTGTAATTCAAATGTGTTGTAATTCTGCCCCCCCCCCCCCCCCCCCCCCCCCTTTTCATTTTCTTCGAGAAGAAACCAGTTAAGTTTCGAGTTTCGCTCGTTCAGGACTGCGTTTGAGGAGGTAAGACGATAATTAGCTTTTCATTCGAGGTTTTTTTTAATAACGTGTACATACATACATACACACATTTGTTTATTATATCACTTTTATTAGTTTTGTTGTTGTTTTGTGCGTGCGTTGTGCGTTTTTTTACAGACAAGGCGATTGAATTTTTTCTTTTTTTTTTCTTTCTTTAGCTTCGTGTGCGTGGTGTTTGGTGTGCAGATATTTCCAGGCAGGTGTCCAAGTTGTGAAAGATGTAAGTAAGAGCATACATGTGCTTGTGACTACAGAATTACCTGTAACGCCAGTATGTGGAGTTGACTCTCTCTCTCTCTCTCTCTCTGTGTGTGTGTGTGTGTGTCTCTCTCTGCGTCTCTCTCTCACTCTCCTCTGGTTTTGAAGGGACGGCCCTGACAGGCGCACCATTTACTGTCTCCGGTGCAAAAGGCGGTACGATGCCCTGTCGGCCCACCTCAGGCGTGTCTGCATGAAGGACAGCACGCCAGAGGAGAGGGATGCAGAGCTCAAGAGGGCGAAAGAGTCCCAGCGACAGTGGGCCAGGTCTGCCAGACGCTGGGAATACTCGGAGCTGGTCTCCCTGGTCACAGACGAAGCGACTCGCCTTTCGCTGGTCGAAAACCTGAGGGAGAAGGGTTTTTTGGTTGTTGGGGACCCGCTAGAGGCAGATGCGACAGGTGCACAGCCGAGGTTGGTCACACTCATGACTTGATTAACATTGGGGGGGGGGGGGGCCTCAAATGTACAAATGTACATTGCCTTTATGCATATTGCCTGTGATGCTTGTCAGCTTTCAGGAGAGAAAGGTCAGGGATGCGCACCTGCATCTGCTGGAGATGACACAAGAGTGGACAGAGGAGGCTTGCCATCAGCTTCAGACGGGCGAGCGGTTGTCCCACCACAACCTCACCCTGTACCGCTACTTCTGCATGGCCATCCTGCTCATAAAGTATTCCAAATCGGAAAAGACGGTGGTGGATTTCAAAGTAAGTTATTCCAGAGTTCCCTCCTGTTTCCCTGTAAGTTTTACTCCTCGCACAATTCAAGTTTCCTTGCCTACAAAAATAATCCTCCATCACAGGTGACTGAGTGGAATGACAGGCAGCTGAGCCCCGGTGTCGGGGCAACAATCAGATTTAAAGACGGGGCAGATAGAGCAGTCCTCACCGTGGACGAGGAAAGGGTGAGTAGCCCCCCCTGCGCCCCCCCTTTTTTTTTTAAACATTCCACACATGATATTTCACGGCTTGCCGTTCCGTTTCCCGCCAACAGTGGTTCAGTGCATACACAGCCAGTGATAATTAATGCTACTACTGTTAGTTGGTGTGTGACCTCACGTCAGGCAAAGCATATTGCAAAACAATGAATGTAAAATCTGACTCAAAAGTTCCCTTTTTTTCTCTGACTTTTTTGTTTGTCTTCCCTCTCTGCTACACGACACAGCTGTCAGGTCCGCGGGGGGGCGCGGCGGGATCCCCCGTCCAGCACGGCAGAGGCTGCGGGGACGTCCTCCGGGGGCCAAAGGTAAAGGTCGTCACTTTCGGTGCCGACATCGACACGTCCGACATCGCGGCCTCCTGATTGCAATGTGTGCTCTTCTCTTCTCCCGCAGTTCTGCATCAGCCAGGGGGCCACGGGACGAAACGTGGGACGCGTTCCTGACCCACTTCCCCATCACGGTCGGTGCCCTCGCGCCCTCCAAAGACGACATAGTCAGCGCCGGGTTCGGAGAGGGTCGAAACTACTATTTTAAGTGGAGGCGCATGCAGCTGGAGAAGCGCGTGCTGCACGTCGCCGGTGGGCACTGGCTACGCCTTTGTCAAACAGATGCTGTATGCTGTGTGTGAAAAGCTGCTTAGTGTCTCACTACGACTCCATCTCCTTTTCCCACCTCCTTTCCCCCCAGCTTCCTGTGGCAGGCAGCAGCCGCGGGAGGAAAGGGTGAAGTCCATCGTAGCCAAGGAGAAGTGGGAAATCAACGTCCCCTCGTTCCCGGCTGTGCTCCAGGCGTGGGTCTCCCCCCTCAAAGCGCCCATCGAGGACGACGAGGGCATCATCAAGTCCGTGATGGAGCAGAGGTGGAAGGGCATCGACCTGAAGGACTTCGGGGAGGTCAAGGGCAAAGGTGAGGAAAGACAGAAAAGCACAGTGAAAAACGTACCTGTAACGACTTTGCCACAGCAGCAGAATAACAGCTGTTTATGTGTCTGTTTTTCTTCTGCTCTTGTGTGCAGGTGTCATTGCCACCATGCCCTTCAGCAGAGGGGACGTGATCTGCGACTACCACGGGAAGGTCATCTCTGCAGCAGAGGGGAGGGAGAAGATGGAAAAGTTGGAGGCGGGCGCGATGTGCTACCTTTTCTTCGTCAAGGGAAGGCTGGGCACAAAGCTGTGCATCGACTCCCAGACCTTCCCTTGCGAGTGCCACCCCGGGAAGGACACTTTTGGGCGGAGGATGAACCACTCCGCCAAGAACTTTAACGTCAAGCCTGTGTTGTTCCAGCTGAGCTTCCCGGACGGACCTCGGGACACCGTCTTGTTCCTGGCCACGAGAGACATAGCGGTCGACGAGGAACTGCGCTGGGACTACGGTGTGAGGCGGACATCGTTTGGGGGTGAAGGCATGGACCTTCAATGGCTCGACGACTGACTGAGCACGCTGACAGAGGGCCATTTTGTTATATTTTGTTAGGATTATTATTATTATTATTATTATTATTTTCCGAATGTTGTGATTTTGTACATATTTCCCAATGTTGTGACTTTGTAAATATGTCCGAATGTTGCCATACTGTTGTTATATCTCCGAATGTTGTGATTTTGTAAATAGTTCTGAATGTTGTGATTTTGGACATATTTCCGAATGTTGTTTATAGGTTCAGGAAGCCGTGTGTGTGTGTTTGGTGTGTGGTGTGTATCTACCTCTGAGATGTTGCTGTTGTGCGTGATTTTTCTTTTTTTAGTAAATGTTCTTGCTACAAAAGGCAACGCTTCAAGTCGATTTTTTTTATTCACACGTAAAACACACACATAGTCTGGGGCAGGGGTCGGCGACCCAAAATGTTCAAAATGCAAAGAATTAAAAGCCTTGTATAAGCCTAATATGAAGGCAACATAGGCTGTCAGTATATTAGCTATATAAGCCTATTTTAAGGATGTTTTCATGCACAGTATGATTATTAAGGCCCACAGAATACTGTATTGAAAAACTGCAGTGGCTGGGGTTGCGCTATGAATCCACTAGATGGAGCCGCGCTAAAGGGAATGTCAACAAAGCAGTCCATTACGTCAAGACAGAAGAGCAGTGAAATAGTTTTACAGCAGTGCAAAGCTCAAATCAAAACAAATCAAATTTTATTTGTATAGCCCAAATTCACAAAACACGTTTTGCCTCAGAGGGCTTTACAGTCTGTACAGGGAGTGACACCCTCTGTCCTTAGACCCTCGGTTCAAGAGAGGAAAAACTTGCCCACAAAACCCTTTAACAGGGAAAAAAGGTGGAAGAAAGCTCAGGAAGAGCCACAGAGGAGGGATCCCTCTCCCAGGACGGACAGACGTGCAGTGGATGGCACATGTACAAATCAACACAAACATATTGTACAATTACAATGAATGATGAAATGACAATGAATTACAATGAATGATAGAATGATTGGAGTAGCAGTGGAACCTGTGATAGAGAGACACAGATGCACAGCAGCAGTAAATCATGAACTAACTGAAGTGGAGATATGGTAACAATAATGACAGTAATGCTATATATGGTGGATGTCAGCAGCAGACCACAGCAGCAGCCATGATCCCTGACAACCTGCTGGACGACAAACCACAGAGAACTCCGGGGGAGAAGTTTAGTTAGTAACTAGCAATAACGGAGATGGTGATTGGGGGAAGAGAGAGAGAGAGAGAGGTGGAGGGAGAGACAGAGACAGAGACAGAGACAGAGAGTTAATGATTATGATAACAATAACAATCATAATAATAATAATCACATACAAGAGACAGAGAGAGAGAGGAGGAGGGAGAGACAGAGACAGAGACAGACAGAGACAGAGACAGGGAGAGAGAGACAGAGACAGAGAGACAGCGAGAGCCACTTAGGATCTGCACGTGCAAAGCTGAGACGGCCAGCCGCGCATGTGGTGGCCGGAGCGTCGCGGCACGCTCCGCTGCCGGGCCTGCCCTCCGGTGGACGCCGCGGGGAGTGCCTCGGCCGTTGGCCGAAGTGTGCTGGCAGGGCCTTCACCAAACCCTATCCCCTAACCCTAACCCTAGCAATCATAATAATGATTATGATAACAATGACAATAATAATGACTATGATAACAATAACAACAACAATAATAATAGTCACATGCAAGAGAGAGAGAGAGAGAGAGAGGAGGAGGGAGAGACAGAGACAGAGAGAGAGAGAGAGAGAGGGAGAGACAGAGACAGAGACAGGGAGAGAGAGACAGAGACAGGGACAGAGAGACAGCGAGAGCCACTTAGGATCTGCACGTGCAAAGCTGAGACGGCCAGCCGCGCATGTGGTGGCCGGAGCGTCGCGGCACGCTCCGCTGCCGGCCCTGCCCTCCGGTGGACGCCGCGGGGAGTGCCTCGGCCGTTGGCCGAAGTGTGCTGGCAGAGCCTTAACCTAACCCCCCCTAACCCTAACCCCCTAACCCACCTTCGGTGGGGGGCAGGTAATTTTTCTAACCCTAACCCTAACCCATATCAATTTGATTTTCCCACCCTATTCTAAACATTAAACTCTAAATTCTATTGCCTAATTTTTAATTTAACCCTTGCCCACTACAACTAACCCGATCTAGTGCCCACTACCCCTATATCCCAATTGATGTTTGCTATTTGTAAAACTCTAACCCCAAAAACTAAGCCAAATATATAAAACAAAAAGTATAAGGGAGAGTATTTTATAAACAGTCAGACATGCGATCTGGGCGAAAGGTCAGTGCCACAGGGCCTAACGAGGCTAAAGGGAGGAGAGGAAGGAGTGAGGTAAAGGGAAGAAGAAGAAGGAAAGCAAGGAGGATGGAAAGAGAGCAGAATGGAGGAAAGGACAAGAAAGAAAAGTTAAAGAAAACTGAAAGATAGCTGGGAAAATTAAAAAGGGAAACTTAGGATAAACAAAGACAAGAAGGAATTTGGACACAGAGGGGAAAACACAAAAACAATAGAAAGAGGAAATAGACATAATTCGGGTAGAGAAACACAAATTACGGATAACACATAAGAAGAAACATATATAAGTCACGTAAGACAAAGATAAAAACCAATTTGGACATAATCACAAGAAAGATAGGAAGGGTTAAAGGAATAGTAGGAAAAAAGGAAAAGTAGGAAAAAGCCAGAAGGGACAAAAGTGAGGAGAGGCCAAATGTGGCACCACACTTTAACATAGATCAGCACGCCTGAAGAAGGCCCATAACGGCCGAAACGTCGCGGCAAGGCCTGATCTAATTTTTAAGGCTCTAAGCCTAATTTTTTGAAACTTCACCACCTTCGGGTGGTGATACTATAGACCCCCAGGGTGGAGAGTGCACTTCTGCCCCCCACCTTCGGTGGGGAGCAGGTTAATTTTTCTCCCCTAACCCCTATGACCTATCCTAACCCTATTCCCAATGACTAACCCTAACTCCACCCTCTTGCCACTACTTATTCCCACTTATTTTTATTTTCATTTCTTAAAAAATAATAAAAATACATAAATAAAAAAATAAAAAAATAAAAAAATATAAAAACATTTTTTGATGTATATAGTTATTTCATTAATATTATCATGTAAAACCTAATACATAAGACTTTATTTTTATTTATCAGTTCATATTGTTTCATAACAAATTCATACATTATTAAAATTAAGTTCATTACTATTGTTTCAAATACATATGCTAAAAAGGTAAAAACAACAAAAAAACATTAAAATTTAAAAAGACAAAAAAAACATTTACTATTATAACTTTAAAAATTAGAAAACATTTAATATATTGTAAGTTTAAAAATTCATACGTTTATGTACAGTTAAAATTCATAAGTTTTTGTTATCATTTCATAGGATATGTGTATAAGGTAAAAATAACAAAAAAAACAATAAAATTTAAAAAGACAAAAAAATGTTTATTTCATATTATGTAAGTTTATATTTAGTTCATGTATATCTAAAAATGTAGTTTGTGTTACTTAAAAACAAGTTAGAAATTCATAGTAGTTAAATTAAAAACATACAAAGACCAAAAACATTGCAAAAACCTAAAAACGAAACTTAAAAAACAGAGGTTATATAAGGGAGCGCACAGCGCTCCGGCTTCATTTCTGCTTATGCCACTGAAGGGGAAACATCTCCACACAGTGTTGCAGACTTCTCAGTGTGCCATTGCCTGAAGAAGACCCAGTCAGGGTCGAAACGTCGCGTCAGTTGGCACACTTGTTTTATATTTCATAATTTGAATATTCATATTTTAATTTAAAACACATATTTTACTTTAATTTTTTTTGGTTTTATTTTATTTTACTTTATTTTTTTCTGATTTTTGGGTACATATCCTTTCCCACTCTGGAAAGCGTCCTTGGTTGTTTGGTTATTTTTACAAAAAACAAAAAAACAACACAAAAACAATAAAAAATAATAAAAGAAAATATAAAAATATAAAAATAAACAAAAAAAATCATAAAAAATGATGGATGGTTGGACGGTTGTCCGCTATGGCCGAAACCGGCAGCGGGACCGCCAACCCCTACGGGACCAGGGCTATAGTCGGCAGGGGTGGATGGCCGGTGCACGTCCCTTCTTCCCTCAGAGGAGATGGGATCAGTTCCCTCCCCCTAACCGTCATTTTGACCTCTCCTAACCCTAAATATATAAAATAAATACATAACTATTAATAAATAAATAATTAAAATTAATAAAAGTAATTGAGAGATTCCAGAAACGGGACCTGATGGACGGAGAATGCACTGGACTGTGCCACGCCTTCGGCGTGGCACGGCCCACACTTCCTCCATCCTAACCATCTTAACCCTTAAATAAAATCATAATCTTGCCTAACCCTAACCCTAATTCCCTTTTATTAAAAAGAATATTAATATATCAATTATTATAAATTATATATAAATGTAATTTTATTAATATAATATCTCCTTTTGGAGGAGAGGTTTTCCAGACACGGGGCCTGATGGATGGAGAACGCATCGGGCTGTGCCACGCCTTCGGCGTGACACAGCCCAAACTTCTTCCATCCTAACCATTTTTTCCTAAACCTCCACCCCTTTATATGCCCCATCTTCTTACCTTTCACACTCTACCTTCACACTGTGGAGGGTCCTCTACACTCTACCCAGGTAACCTTTGACCTCTCCTCCACGTCGGGACCCCGCGGACGGCATTCGCCACCTGACCTGTGCCTGATCCTGGTCGTGCACTGATGATATCCTCCACCTACCGGGAAACAGCACACACACCGGTCCAACGCCCACCTATGAGGAGAGAAGGAATCAGGACCTACACAGAAAAATGACTCCTTCACTCCACTAACCACTTACCTTTCTGAGCAGCTCCTCTAGGTCCCAGGCCCACCAAACCGACTGCAGATTCCGGTCATTCTGTCCAAAGAGCACACTCTCACTCATCACACACATGCACGCACACACAGACATCTCTCACTCAGTAAGGGAAGTGTGGGTGCAGTCTCCCTGAATCCCTGTGCCAGTGCAATAACAACCACAAGCCTGGCAAAAATAAAACTATATTTCCCCTCACCTAACCTAGCCAGTTGCCAGGGTTCAGGTTATATTGTTTGTCCACACTCCCACCACATTCCACTTCTTATTGAGAGGGGGGCTCCCATTAATCCACAACTTCCACTATTCTTATTACACTCTTTTATTTATTTTTATGTTCTTATGACACCATCTTTTATCAATTTTATTTTGTATTTACTATGTATTATCCATGTATGATCTTATAAATATCTATTTATTCTTTCTACCATTCTATTTCACTCACCTTAATGGTCTCTGTTCCTTTAAAACCTGAACCAGGTACACCCCTTACCGACCAATCAGAGGAGACCATCGAAGCTTGTGGGAGGGAACCTGGTTTCCCTCCTACAACTCTTCAAAAATGGCCGGGCCTCTTCCCACTGTAGATCCCTCTGAGGAAGCAGAAAAAATCTGCGAAACGTTAGGGAATTGGCTGCATAGGACCTAACCAAGGACCTTTTTAACTATTGTATTGGCATTTTAATTTCCCACCGTCAGGACTCCTGTACGGTGTGGATTTTATTGTGCTTTTTATCCTTTTTTTAACTTTTTATCTAATAAAGTTTATTTTAACAGTTAGAGTGAGCCTCCTGCTACAGGCTCTCTTTTCCCTTTTCCACCACCATTGACACCTGGATGGCGGCTTTTTAACATCAACCTCAGGAAAACAAACCACCAAAACCAAGTTGCAGATGGACATTTAACCTGTTTTTAAACACTGAAACAGGGATTGGATTACCAGCAACTGTTCCTGAGGACTGCTGCCACGGGACTTCGGCCTGGTGAGCCATCGGGCCCAGGCACAGGTAGGCCTCACTCTAACCATGGTGTTTATCCACAGGTCCCAGGCGGTCCATTCCAGCCGAGCAGTGGGAAGCAGAAGGCCCTATAGTAACAGAGACCCTATTATTGACGCACCTAGAATTACTAGGAAACCAGTAGTCACAACAGCCCCCCCATTAGCCTTGGATTTAGTTACCAGACAGGCAGCTAAGACCTTTTTCAAATTATTACAAGCCGTACACCACAAGCAAATAATAGATCATGCTATCGCTACCCAGAGCCCACCAAAAGGCATGTTTAAACAGGTCAGAAAACTTACAGAATTTATTAAACCCTCCTCACCTTCAGATGCAGTGAGGCAGGCTGTAAGCAGCAACACTGAGTCCTGGATGACAAAAAATCTGTCAATCCTACAGGATCATTACCAGAAAGTAATTAGCACAACCAGCAACAACCCTTTCAACGACACAGCTTTCCAAATTGCAGTCACTTGGGCCAGGAAACGGTACAAAACAAAGTTGAGCTCTCAGACTGTGCAAAACGCACAAGCTCTGATACAACCTCAAACAAATCAACCACTCACCTGTAGCATTCCACCCCAACCACCTACGGAGTCACTGGCAGAGGGTGGAGACCCCATAGTGATAAATCTGGGAGACAGACAAGAATTTCCACCACTTCCAAAACCTAAAAAACAACCAACTTATCAAAAATCTCTTCACCTGGGGCCAAAACCTATGCTTATTGATCACGTTTTAAATAGCCATGAGGAAGGACTAGTAGGCCTCCCTCCTCCCCAGGAACAGTCCACACCCAGAGTGGCGGAGCGTACATCTGGCTCCCTCCTGGACCAGCAGGTGAGGAAACTCCCTCTGGTGCCACTTTCCCCTATTGTCTGTATTAAAAAACTTACAGCGGTGGAAACAGCACATCTGGTCTCCCAGGTCCACTCCCACCCGTCCAAAAAGGCTCCTGATTCCTCCTCTCCTCTGGTGTCTGCTCCTCTCCCTTCTGCCCCGGCCCCCCCTCTTTCTCCTCCTCCAGGCCGGGCTGCTTCCCTGACCGGCACTCGGGACGGTGAGACTTCCCTAAAGGATAAATCCACCGACCCGAATCATTCTGCCTCAGGAGAAGACTTCACCAGCCCCCGCAAATCAGGAAAACCCTGGAAGGAGAAGAGAGCAAAAAAGAGAGCCGGTGGTAGAAGTCAGCTTAAGCACAAATCCAACTGTCAGCCCAGAATCCAACCACCCCCAGCTAGACTCATTTTATCTAATGTAGCTGTCTTAGAGAAAGACTCGCCCATTACTGTCCTAACCCCTGACCTACCTGCTCTTCCCACAGGACCGGCAGTAACATCGGGCCGGCCCCTGGACCCCCAGCCAGAGATGGTGGTGACTTCATCTGTCCAAACCAAGGTGGGGAGGAAAAACATGATGAGATGTGGGTCTGACAAGCAAAACAATGCTGACGACCGAGATGGAAACAACTTCTCTGATCCCCCCCACTTCAAAAACTACAGCCACCTCTGGCGAGAGGGGTCCACAGGTCAGGTACGGTAACTGAAAAAGAGCAACAAATAAATAAGGAACAGAGCAACTACCACTCAAACGTGAAAATAACTTTACCAGTATATCACAGAGCTAGACCAGGATCTAAATTAACAGATTGGAACTTTCAAGGCACAAAACCAATTTGGTTCATAGGTGACTCGAACCTAAACCGAATCCCAGCCCACAACTACAGTCAAATTCAAATTGACAGCTTTACAGGAGCATCCACGTAACACTTTTGGAGACTCCTGGAGACTCCTGGAAACCCCCCCCCCCCCATCCACACGTGAAGGTGGTGGTGCTGTCTGTGGGGCAGAGATCAAGACCCACACAAAACCACCAATAAACAGCTACGAATGCTGTTTAAAAGACCACAGACTGCCTTCCCTAATGCTGGTATTTTCATCCCTTTAATTAATTATTCACCCACTCTCCCACAGGCACAGAAGGACAACCTGGCAGCAAGGAAGGAGGAATTACACAGCGACCTATATCAATATCACAGAAAAATCAAACTTTTGGATTCTTTTCAAAACGCAAAATCGAATAAAACGCTGTTCACATTTCCTTCCAATTGGGAACTTGCGTGGGAATATGTAGACGATAAAGTCAAAGAATTGATTCGACAAGACATACGCAGTCTCAATAATCATATCCCACCCAGACCAAAAAGAAATAACACGTCTTCATCTGAAGATATCAGGGTTATCAGGTCCCTTCAAAATAATCCCCATATAATTATCAAACGGGCAGATAAAGGCTCCAAAATAGTTATAATGGACAAGCAACAATATGCTTTGGAGGCAAAAAGGCAACTGTCTAACATTAACTATTACAAATCTGTACAGTCCAGCCTTCATTTAACAACACAAAACAGAATTCGGACAATAATTCAAAATTTATACCATAGAAAATATATAACAGCTAAACAACAGGATTTTCTGTTCGGACCTGATAATCCTCGTGAGCGTTGTTTTTATCTGCTGCCTAAGCTCCATGAACATCTTAGGGAGCAGATGTTAGGGTTGAGATTAATGTGACTTAATTCTTCTGCGTGGGGGACACAATCCATGTCACTCCTGAAAAACAAATATGAATCAAAATAAATAAATATTTGAATACCATCTTACCTTGATATTGGGTCCCATTGCTTTTATTGATGAGAACTTGTTCTCTATCAAACTCTGAAGGTATATAAAGAAAATTGAATTCTATTGTTTTATAGGTATAAACATATTGGTCTCTAATTAAAACCCTTATTCTTATCTTTCTCCTTTTTATTCTCTCTTTACTAAAGTTCTTATTGTTGGACATTATTGCATGAATTTTTATGGCTTGAGCACTTATTTGATTTGACTTGATTGTGTGTTTTAAATAACACAAATAAATGACTTGAAGCACTTTACATATGCATGACTTGCCGTGACACAGCACTTATTTTACCTTTTATGCCAACACTTTCTCTTTTATTACCCATTCATGAACTTTTTATCAATCTACCTATTTATTGATTCATTCATTCATTCATTATTTTATCTTATTTTATTTATTCTGATAAGAGACCTGTCTTACCTATATTTACCCAGCAGATGGAGCCAACACACAATCTTCTCTCATCAGCAAGACTGACCCAAGCAGGACATGATATATTTTTTACCTTAGCTGTTGATTTGATGTGGCATGGATTGTTGCCCTGTTTTCCTCTTCCTTTCCTTCTTCTCATCCTCTCCTCCTGCTGACCCACAATGTGGATTTGGCCTGTTGATCCTCCATCCTCATCCATCCAATCCTCAAACAAACACTTTCTCTTTCTTTACAGACCCCATGAACTTGCAGTATATGTATATAACCCTGTCTTCTTTCTTTCTCTTCTTGTCCCTCCACCACAGATTGCGCCGTGGACCGGTTGGGCCTGGTCGAGCACTCGGCTCCCCCACTTGCGGAACGGGAAGGCGACATGATGAGTGGGCCCCAAAAAGTCAATATGACTAAAATAAAAGCCCTTTCTGCGCCCCCCACCCTCCATCCTGCGGAGGAGGCCCTGCTGCTTGACCTGTCCACACCGAAAGCCGGCGCTTCTGTTGACCCAAACCCCGACTGCTCAACATCCCTGACACCAAAACGCACCTTCCCAGCCATGCTCCGACCGACCTACCACCGAGCAAGACCCGACAGAAAACTACAAGACAACAGACAACAATACACTCTAGAGGCTAACAGACAACTCGGTAACCCCAATTATTACAAACGGATCACACACGGCATACAACACAATACACAATTGGCCATTAGAACCATCATTGACTCCCTATATCAATAAATATATTACAGTTAAACAAAAACACTATTTGGACCAGACAACCCACGATCCCGTCCCGTCACAAAGACCCACACACCTGGCCTATCCCTCATGAAGTTCCTCCTGGTAGACCAATCATTTCAGACTGCAATAGCACCACCTACAACATCTCTCAATATATTGACCATTTCCTCTGCCCCCTCTCCACCAAACACCCCAGTTATATCAAAGACACCTATCATTTCTTGGACATAATCAGACCCATGACCATCCCAACCCAAGCTTACCTCTTTCCACTAGACATAAACAACCTATACACCAACATAAACACAGAATTAGGACTAAAATAACAATGACTTTTGCTTTTTCCTTGGAGATAAAGTATCTATCTTAATGACGATCATTACCTACAAATCAACGGTAGGTGGGTCATATATAGGCACCATCATACACCAACATATACATGAGCGAGTGGGAGCAAGAAGCCTTAGCCAAATGCACGCACCAACCCCTTTTCTACTTGTGCTACTTATACGATATAATCGGAGCATGGCCACACAACATTACACTCTTTGAAGAATTCATTACCACCCCGCTTTTTTCTTGGTGCAGTTGGTGAGAGGCAGGGGTAGATGATGGTAGTGTGGCAATCGGCAGTTACATGTGGCATCTAGGCCTGTGGTAGCATTGTAGCAGCTAACAATAGCTAAAGCGGTGAGAGTATGATAGTATCTTAGCAGTTAGTATTGGTAGCTAGCAATTAACATTAACAGTATAGGTGAATCTAGCGTTATTGTCTTCTTCTGTTCCTCTTAGCAGGTAGCGGTTAGCACATAACATTAGCTAAATGGTAGCATCGGAACTGTATTGTCTTCTTCTGTTCTTCCTAGCGGTTAGCAGTAGCATTAGCAATAGTTAAATGGTAGCATCGGTACTGGCCACTACCTGGAGCATCTCTGGGTCAGTTGAACGTGGCGGTGCTGTTTGGATTGTGTAGGAGCAGTGTGAACTGGCACTAGGGGGGGTGACTCTGGGACGCCGGAGTTCACTGCCTAACCTCCTGGAGGTGTAGTGGGACTAAGTAGGCGAAACACTGTTGAAGGGAGGTTTCCACCTGATGACCCCCAGAGACGTGTTAGGAATCACTGCTCTTTGGCAGGTATAGAGGCAGATTAGAGCTCCAAGGTTCTTCACTGAGAATGAATCCTCTTTTTGAGCACAAGTATCTTGTGTTTAAATTAACTCACAACTAGCTTGGCTAGTGACTGTTGTGAATAGCTGACAACATGGGAAAGACCATGTGACTGCTTGGAAAGACAGCTGACAGGAGGGAAAAGACCCCACAGGTGCTGGTATGGGCTAGCAACCCATGGCAGCAGTGGCAAGCCTTAACCTTGCTACAACCAGACTTAGCTACAACCAATATAAGGAAAATACCCCAAGAGTCAGCGAGAGCAGGGGTGGAAGATGACTCACAGGTGGATTGCATGGTAACGAACAGGATAACGGATATGACTATGCCTTGGATACATGACTCAGTGAGGGATGGGGGCACGGACCCATCTCTTAGGGCCAGAGGTAGCAGTACTCAGGTGACAGGGAAGGCAACTAAGGAGAGCAAAAGTTGTGCAGCAGAGGATAAGAAGCTTCAAGTTTGCCCATGTGGCTGGCAGAAAATAACATCAATCCGAGGCCTTAGAACTCATCAGGGAAGGAGGAAGTGTTTAGCGGTGGAAGGGCAGAGTGGCCGCATCGACCAGTATTTCTTGAGAAGTCAGTCGAATCAGTCGGATGAAGTCCAGCGACAGGTAGAAAACCACAGTTCGCAGGATATCAGTAACACTATCCCTGGAGAGGAGGAGGTACGGAGAGGGGATGCAGTTGGTGTTGAGGGCAACAGGCCAGCCAAGGAGAGAAGCATGGAGCAGAAAGCTAGAGTTAAGTGGCCGAGGGCTAATGATAGCAAAGAGTGGGAGGCAGTTGATAGAGATTTATCAGTCATATTAAGCAGGCTTAGAGGAGATGTAGTGGAGAAATTGGATAAAATTGGAGATGTGATCTACTCCTATGGTCGAGAGAGATTTGGGGTGCTTGTCAAAAGGAAAGGCGAGAGGGTGCAGGTCGGCAAGTCTAGGCGGCAAAGAGAAATAGAGAAGTTAGTAAAGGAAAGGAGGCAGTTAAGAAAGCAGTGGAGGAAGGCGACAGAAGAAGAAAGGGAGGGAATTAAGGTGTTGCAGGAGGAACTGAGAAGCAGGTTAGCAGTACTCAGAAGGGCAGAACACCTTAGGGAGAAGAGAAAGAAGAAGGAACGTGCAAGGTCAGCATTTTTTAGGAACCCCTTTAATTTTGTGAAAGGCTTGTTTAATCAAGAAAAAGGAGGGCAACTTAAGGCAACGAAATCAGAGATTGAACAGTATTTGAAGTCGACGTATTCAGATTCAAAGGAGAATAGGAACATAGGTCTTCCACCTGACATGCCACCATTAGGGGAAGTGGAGCAGGAGATGGATGTGAGCCCACCTAGGTGGAGAGAAGTGGTGGAGGTGGTTAGGCGTGCAAAGGCTTCTTCGGCCCCAGGGCCTAATGGAGTCCCCTACCGTGTCTATAAGAGTGCACCTGGCATCTTAAGGACACTATGGAGATACCTGAGAATAGTTTGGGAGAAACAAAGTATTCCAAGAGCATGGCGCAGGGCAGGAGGTGTCTTCATCCCTAAGGAGAAGGAGTCATCGGACCTTAGCCAGTTTCGGATGATTTCTCTCCTAAATGTTGAGGGAAAGATTTTCTTTAGTATCGTAGCACAGAGGCTGGCTAAATACTTAGAAAGGAATGGTATGATAGATACGACAGTGCAAAAAGCAGGGATACCAGGATTTGCGGGATGCTTAGAGCATACTAGCATGATTTGGCATCAGATTCAGACAGCTAAGAGGGAGAAAAGAGACTTGAATGTTGTATTTTTAGATCTGGCTAATGCGTTTGGGTCAGTGCCACATAACCTTATTTGGAGTTCCTTTGACTACTTTAAAGTGCCGGAGATAGTTGTTAACTTGGTGAAAGCATATTTCCAAGACATCAGACTGTGTGCAAGTATCGCAGAGCTCACAACAGGCTGGCAAAGATTGGAGGTTGGTATTATGGCAGGATGTACAGTGTCCCCGCTAGCTTTCACAATGGCTATGGAGGTAATTATTAGGGCTTCCAAGTGGGTCGTAGGTGGAGAGAGACGGCAGAATGGAATGCGTCTTCCACCAATTAGGGCTTATATGGATGATATGACACTGCTAACTTCAACAGTGCCATGTACAAGGAGGTTGTTAGATAAAGTCAATCAGAATCTCAAGTGGGCTAGTATGAAGATTAAGCCTAGTAAGTCAAGGAGTATTTCAATATACAGAGGGAAAGTAAGTGATAGAAAGTTTGCTATAGATGGTGAGGAAATCCCAACAATTAGGGAGAAAGCAGTTAAGAGTCTAGGACGGTGGTACAATGTGGACCTGAATGATGTTGAACAGGTTGTGCAATTTAGAAAGGATGTTGCAGAAGGGCTGGAGAGAATAGATAAATCAGGGCTCCCAGGAAAACTGAGGTTGTGGTGCTTGCAGTTTGGCTTGTATCCTAGGTTAATGTGGCCAATGTCAGTATATGAAGTCCCATTATCTGTAGCAGAGAGAATGGAAAGGCTAGTTAGCTCTTATATTAGAAAATGGTTGGGTGCTCCCAGGTGCTTAAGCAATGTAGCTTTGTATGGGAAAGGAATGCTTCAGCTGCCAGTATCCAGTCTAACAGAGGAGTTTAAATGCACTAAGGTTAGGACAGAACTTTTATTATCTGGGAGTAAGGACATGTTAGTTAGCAATGTGGTTCCGAATCCTTCTGGGGGGAGGAAATGGAACCCAAGGGCAGCAGTGCAGGAGGCAGAGGCAGCTCTTAGGCATGCAGAAATAGTAGGAAATGTTCAATTTGGCCGGGGAGGCTTGGGGCTTGGCCCAGGCAAACCAGTGTGGAATAAAGCAGGTCTAAAGGAGAAAAGAAAGCTTGTAGTGGAACAGGTGCGTAGGCAGGAGGAGTTGTTAAGAGGGGCAAAAGCAGTTGGTCAAGCCAAACAGGGACAATGGTTGAATTGGGAAGGTGTTGAGAAGAGGAAACTTAGTTGGAGGGACCTGTGGAATATGGAGGAAGGCCGTATTAAATTTCTGATAGGGGCGACATACGATGTGTTGCCAACCCCGCAGAACCTAAGTCTCTGGGTACAGGGCGATCAATCGTGCCCACTCTGCTCAGGTACAGCAAGTTTAAAGCACATTTTGTCAGGTTGTAGAATTAGCTTATCACAAGGCCGGTATACATGGCGGCATAATCAGGTGCTGAGAAGCTTAGCCGCAGGCATTGAGGAGAGAAGGAAGCAGGTGAATTCTGGAAGTTCTAGAAAGGAGAGGTTAGATGTGCAGTTTGTTCGAGAGGGGGAGAAAAATAAAGCTGCTAAGTCAGGGAGAAAGCAGGGAGGTGGCTGCCTGGTAGGGGCTGATGATTGGCAAATGCAGGTCGACTTGGGAGGACAGCTAGTTGTGCCCCAGGAAATAGTTTATAGTAATCTGAGGCCAGACATTGTCTTATGGTCCATGAGTAAAAAGACTGTGTATTTTATTGAGTTAACAGTCCCTTGGGAAAATTCAGTGGAGGCAGCTTATGAAAGGAAGAAGACTAAGTATGCAGATTTAAAGACAGAATCTGAGCAGAGGGGATGGAAGACCAGGGTCTGTCCGGTTGAAGTGGGGTGTAGAGGTTTTGTTGCAGGGTCAGCTGTTTCACTGTTGAGGGAGCTGGGAGTGCATGGGCAAAATTTAAGAAAGACAGTGAGGGAGATGTCAGATGAGGCTGCTAGGTCTAGTCAGTGGATATGGATCAGGAGAAATAATAGTAGTTGGGGGGTGAAATAGGGACAGTGGGGGAGCAGGCAGAGGACATGCATGCCTAACCCGGCAAGAGAAGAGGTTAAAGTCTGAACAAGACACCTCTCCTCTGCTCTGCTTTCCCCGCCCCATCTTCTCGCTCTGCCAATAGGAAGAGAACCAGGAAGTTTAGATAAGGTGGGGGGTGTGGCCAGCTAGAGTCTCTCTTTGGGACCATGCGGCCTGTTCAGGTGAGTTTGCGTGGTAAGACACAGAGTTGGCTTGTTTTTTGATCTTTTTGGTTGTTTTCCTGTTTTGTCTGCTTCTTGAAGGAAATGTTAGGGTTTGTTTTCCTGCTCTGTTTGCTTTTTGAAGGAAATGGTAGGGTTTGCTGCTTCTTGAAGGAAATGTTAGAAGAGGCTGTTAAATCTAGTCTGTGGTTTAGGCCTCCACCTTCAGCACCTTCTAAATTTTCCACCCCCTACCCGAACAAGGGTCTGTATCCAATCCCTACTTTCATCTTTTGACTCTACCTCTTTATTTTCTATCCCCTACCCGAACCAGGGTTTGTATTCCCACCCCGCTTTTTTCTTGGTGCAGTTGGTGAGAGGCAGGGGTAGATGATGGTAGTGTGGCAATCGGCAGTTACATGTGGCATCTAGGCCTGTGGTAGCATTGTAGCAGCTAACAATAGCTAAAGCGGTGAGAGTATGATAGTATCTTAGCAGTTAGTATTGGTAGCTAGCAATTAACATTAACAGTATAGGTGAATCTAGCGTTATTGTCTTCTTCTGTTCCTCTTAGCAGGTAGCGGTTAGCACATAACATTAGCTAAATGGTAGCATCGGAACTGTATTGTCTTCTTCTGTTCTTCCTAGCGGTTAGCAGTAGCATTAGCAATAGTTAAATGGTAGCATCGGTACTGGCCACTACCTGGAGCATCTCTGGGTCAGTTGAACGTGGCGGTGCTGTTTGGATTGTGTAGGAGCAGTGTGAACTGGCACTAGGGGGGGTGACTCTGGGACGCCGGAGTTCACTGCCTAACCTCCTGGAGGTGTAGTGGGACTAAGTAGGCGAAACACTGTTGAAGGGAGGTTTCCACCTGATGACCCCCAGAGACGTGTTAGGAATCACTGCTCTTTGGCAGGTATAGAGGCAGATTAGAGCTCCAAGGTTCTTCACTGAGAATGAATCCTCTTTTTGAGCACAAGTATCTTGTGTTTAAATTAACTTACCAGTCACCACTCCTCCATACAGGTCAAGCACACCAAAGACACACAACAGATCCACTTCTTGGATCTAAGAGTCTTCTTTCGGTCCATTAGCGCAACACACAGACAAAAGCTAACCAAAGTCTACTTTAAAACCACAGACACCCATGCCCTCTTACACAAACACAGTTACCACCCCAAGCACACGTTCCGCGGCATAATAAAATTACAATTGATCTGTTTCCACCGCATCTCCTCAGAACCTATAGACTTCCAAACAGCCACCCGCACACTGTTCCACAGTCTCAGACAGAGAGGGTACTGCAAACGCTTCCTCCGTACAATCAAGAACGACACCCTGGCCTCTCTCGCTCTCTAAACCATCACAACATACCAAAGACTGGCAGGACTCCACTACTACTTAAAAGACACATATGACTTTTTAGACAAAATCTGAACATTAATTTTACCAGCTACAGCCATGCTCTTTACAATAGATATTGACAGCCTATATATAACAAACATTGACACTGAAACCGGACTTCAAACAGTCAGAACCCTTTTCAACAGGTACCCGGACAAAACAAGACCGGACCTGGAAATTCTACAACTTCTCAAACTCTGTCTAACATGCAATGAATTTTCTTTTGACAACACACATTACTTACAGGTACAGGGCACGGCCATGGGACATCACTACGCTCCGTCATATGCGAACCTGCAAATGGGCGAATGGGAGAGGGAGGCGCTCCAGAAGTGTCCGCTGCAACCGACGTTTTATTTCAGATTTCTAGACGACATCATCGGGGCATGGGAACATGGGGAAGAACAGTTTGCACATTTTCTGGACATTCTCAATAAAAGTTAAACATAATCTACACCCGCATCAGGTTGATTTTCTAGACACAACAGCCTTTTCTTCTAAAATCAATGATGACAGTAAAAGGTTACTTACCCGAGTTTATTTCAAACTGACCGACACTCACGCTCTTCTCCATAAGTCTAGTTATCACCCGAAACACACATTTAAAGGCATCGTTAAATCTCAAATCATCCGCACAACAATTCTATAGAATTTCATCTTTAGAAACTGACTTACAGCACTCCATATCCGTTCTTTTCCGTAGTCTTGGCCAAAGAGGCTACTCAAAAAGATTTCTCAGGTCCATCAAGCATGATATTCTGGTGCCTTCTTCAAGGCTGCACATCTCAGATATCCTCCTTTTGTGTGTGTTCTCTCTTCCACACACGTATATTTTTTGTATTTGGTTCATCTAACTGCAGGCCTGAGACAGTCAGACAAGCTGTAACCAGTAACATTGAGGCCTGGATGACCAAGAACCTCCTCATCCTACAAGAACATTATCACAAAATAATTCTCGCAGCTAACAAAGACTCATTTAATGACACGACAATGACATGAATTGGGTTAAAAAGCGTTATGAAGCTAAACTGAATCCTGCAACTGTAAGAAAAACACAAGCTTTACTGCAGTCTCAGAAACCCATCACTTACCTGTGACGCTCGATCTCCTCATCCACCGAAGGTTGTGCAGGTGGATGAGGGACCCCAGAGAACTGAACTTGGGAGACATTCAAGAATTTCCGCCTCTTCCTGCCCCTGAGAACATGAAATCGCTCTACCTGGGACCAAAACCAACCCTGGTGGACCACGTCCTGAATACTCACAGGGAAGGTTTAACGTTTCCCTCCTCCCCAGGACCAATCGACATGTAAGACAGCAGAACGCTGTAGCAAGAGCCCCTCCTGACCAGGAAACTGGGAAGCTTCCTCTTTTAATACTATTCCCCATTGTCCTTGTTAAAAAATTAACACAGATAGAAACAGTCCGAGGAGGGTTCCAGGCTCATCCTCACCCCTCAAAACGAGGTCCTGATGCCCCTTCTCACTCTCTTCCTTCTCCTTAACTAGCGTTCGGGAGGGGGAGATTTTGCTGTCAGAAAAACACACTAGCTCTAACCAGTCAGCCTCAGGGGATGATTTCGCCAACCCCCAGAGAACAGGAAAACCCTGGAAAGAGGAGAAAAGGAGGAGGATTCAGCTCAATGTCTCCTCCAAACCCACGAAAAATAACCAGCCGAGAAACAAGCCACTTACAAACGAATGTGTTTTATCTAATGTGGCTATTTTAGAGGAGGGTCCTTTAATAACAATTTTAACCTCTGACCCACTTACTCCCTCCACAGGACCAGCGGCAGTGACAGCACCGCACCTGGACCCCCAGCTGGGGAAAGTGCTGGCCTCGTCTACCCAAACAGAGGTGGGGAGGAAACTCATGATGAGAAATGGGTCTGACAAGCATAAGAATGCTGATGATCTAAACAAAAACACCCTCTCTGATCCCCCCACCTCAAAAACCACACTTACCTCTAGCAAGCGGGGTCCTCAGAATGCCATGGCACTGCTGCACGTGACACCTGTAGGAGAAGGAGATTTAGAACAGGTGAATAATCATTCAAACAAAGGCACAATTTTACCAGTATACCACAAAGCCAGACAAGGGGCAAAATTAATAGATTGGAGCTTCCAGAGCACTAAACCCATATGGTTTATAGGAGACTCCAACCTCAACCGCATCCCGGCCTACAATAACAGGCAGATACAAGTAGACAGCTATCCAGGAGCATCAACATACCACTTCTGGAAGCTCCTAGAAAAGACCCCTCCTCATCCAAACGTGAAGGTGGTGGTGCTGTCCGTGGGGCTGAATAACAGGGATCAAGATCCACACAAAACAACAAATAAACAGATGAGAATGCTGTATAAAAGAGCGCAGACGGCTTTTCCAAATGCTGGCATCTTTTTTCCCCTGATAAATTATTCAGTCCACCTCCCTCAGGAACAGAAAAATAATTTGGCCGCCATAAATCACTGTATCTCTCTCCATCTCCCCTTCCTCAGTCCAATAGCAGACAACCTGTTCAGAACAGCTTCTGATAATATTCATTGGACCTCGGTTACAGCTGAAACCATTTTTAAACATTGGTGTTCAGAACTAAAAATACATTTTTAGATTCACCACAGCCGACACAGGCACCCGGGAGTGAGGATGACACCGTTCTCCTCCTCTCAACACCACTGCTCTCTCTCCCTCCTCCCCCCGCTGCTGCGTCATGCTCGGTTACGCAAGACCGGACCGCTGCCAGTGTTCCAGCCCTCACCTGGGGATCGGAATCAAATATCCTAAATTTATCAACATTATTCCGACCAAATTAATCTGCTAGAGAAGGGACTCCCAACTCCTTGCTCCTGCGATATGGAGGAATTGCTTAGAGATTTGCATCATTATCACCGGAAAAATAAAATTATTAGACAATTTCCAGAATACCAAAACAGATAAAATGCCATTTACTTTTCCATCCAACTGGGAACCAGCGTGGGACTGTCTAGATAACAGAGTTAAAAAGTAAATCCAGCAGGATGTACGCAGTCTTAATTATATACCACCAGAAACACACAGCAGTAAATTATCTTAATTTACAGTAAAATTTCTTAAAACAGACAAAATTATCAGATCGCTCCAGGATAATCCCCACATAATTATTAAGCCGGCAGACAAGGGATCCAAAATTGTCATAATGGACCAACAGCAGTATGCTCTGGAAGCCAAGAGACAATTGTTAAAAACGCTCTATTATAAACCCGTTCAGTTGAGCCTCCAGCAAACAACGCTAAACAAAATCGCATTATTACCCAAAATCTGTAATACAAAAAATATATTACAGCCAAACGAGACTTTCTATTTGGCCTCCATAACCCTTGTGACCGCCGCTTTTATCTTCTCCCGAAGATCCATAAAGATCCACATACGTGGACGGTGCCACACGTAATTCCCCCGGGCAGACCGATCGTCTCCGACTGTAATAGTGCAACGTATAACATCGCGCAGTACATTGATTCATCTTTGGGTCCCCTCTCTACCAGACACCCCAGCTATTTAAAGGACACTTACCATTTTATTAAGATCCGGCCGATAATTCTGCCAAGCAATGCCGTTCTGTTCACCATAGATATCTAAAGCTTATATACTAATATAGACACGTCTATGGGGTTAAATACAATCCACACTAATAGATATCTGGAAAAGAGCAGATCAGATGAGGAAATCCTGGAGCTATTAGAAATTTGTTTGACTTATAATGATTTTACCTTCGATAACCAGCACTATTTACAGGTCCATGGAACCGCAATGGGACACAGGTACGCTCCCTCATATGCAAATCTCTACATGAGCGAGTGGGAGAGAAGCGCTCTCCAAAAGTGCCCTTTTCAGCCCTCTTTTTATTTTCGCTTTTTAGATGACATCATAGGCGTCTGCGAGCACGGAGTGGAGAGATTTTTACAGTTCATAAGCATTTTAAATCATCATCACCGTCTCTTGAAGTAAAACAGCTGTGAATAGTTTTGAGACTAGATTCCCGACTGTCATTACTGATTAAAATGCCAAGTTCACTTTCCCAGGCTTCCTTTAAATAATGTGTGGAGACCAGATTATATGCTATGAAAAAATTCACAAATCGGGAGACAAGTCTCTTTGAGTCAGGGGCCTGATTCACAAGTTTATGCAGTTCATTGGGGGCTGGGCATGATTCAAAATTTGATATATTAGTGCGGGTATAAGCTCTTATCTGGAGGTAACGGAAAAAATGTGAAGGTGGTTCCTTCAGCTGTGTGAAGGTAGCAAAAGTATCGTTGATGTAAAGATCTCCTAAAGTGACGACGCCTTGGCTTTTCCAGATCTTATAAGTTCCATCTGTAAGTGAAGGTGGGAAGGCAGGATTGTGGCAGACTGGAGTACAAACAGAGGTTTCAGGCAACTTAAATATTTTCCTTATTTGATACCAAATTCTTACAAAGTTTTTAACCATGAAGTTATTACCTGCAACAGCCTTCAGAGGTTTGGTTAGAGAAAAGAGAAGTGCAGGGAGAGAGCTTGTGGGGAGATCCTGTTCAATTGCAAGCCATGAAGAGGTGGAAATGGAAGTCTTGCCAGGGTATGCATCTTGCCAGTACACCAGTGCTCTACAGTTAGCAGCCCAGTAGTACTGTTGGAAGTTGGGCAGACTGAGGCCTCCCACAGGCTTGGGCTTGATAATATGATTTTTAGAAATACGATGTGCTTTAAAACCCCACATGAAAGGCAAGACGATAGAATCCAATATTTAAAAAAAAGCTTTGGGTATAAATATAGGAAGGTTTGGAATCGGTAGAGGAACCTGGGAAGTGCCACCATTTTAATTGCATTGACACGACCTATCATAGATAAAGGTAGCAGTCTCCAGGAGTCAATATTGGATTTCAATTTTTCTACCATATTCAAAAAATTTAGTTTATAAATCAATTTCGGATCTTTGGGGATAACAACTCCTAAATACGTAATTCGATCTGTTGAGATGTGAAAGGGCACGTTTTTAAGAAAATGAGGGCACAGGTCTCCTCTAACAATTAAAAATCACTTTTATCCCAATTTATTGTGTAACCGGAGAGTTCACCAAATGTTTTAATAAGTTCTAATGGGGGGGTAGAGATTCTTCAGGACGGGAGAGAAACAAAACCACGTCATCAGCGTAAAGTGACATGCGGTGATCAACCCTGCCTAAAATTGGGGTGTTTTTTGTTGATATAGCTTTTGGATATTCCTCCCTTGGGAGCGATATTTTGTTTGCTTAATCTTATCATAGTCATTTGTGTCATTTATGTTTTTCCTCCTTCTGGAGTGATTTTTGGTTGTGTTGTTTTCTATTTGCAGTGAGTTTATAGCCCTCTCCCCTCGGAGGGTTTACCGATACGATAATTTCATAGCCTGTATATTTGTCACTCTGTCTCGAGGTCAAAGGGTTTTGCGTTTAATAAAGTCTGTCTGCTGATAATCTCTGCGTCTGAGTCCTGTCTTGAGTCCTGGCCTGTCGAATACAAACCCTTGAATGAGAGGCTGTGTACAAACTTTTGAATGGAACTACAATTTTATTAAAAAAGGATTTCAGAAAGGAATTAATGGACATAATGAACACATGACTTCACAAGTGAGTGTGAGTGCATGTATATGTGTGAGGGTGTGTGTGTGTGTATGATGACACACTACCTGACCTATCAGGTTTCAGTCAGAGTGGCAAAGTAAGAGAGAGAGAGTCACACAGTCAGACACAGAGAGAGACAGACAGGTAGTCAGACAGACAGACTTTGATGTTTATTGGAATTACTTTGGAATAAACAACAGAAGCAGGTAAGACTGATCCAGCATCTGTTTGCTAAGATTGAGCGGACACTTGCATGTCTGTGTGTGTGTGTTTGTGAGTGCATGTCTGTGTGCGTATGGCTGTTAAATATCAGATGTTTGGACATCTGAGTACAGATGACAGTAAAATATAAAATGAAAGTTTCGTTTGTATGAAGTTCTTTACACTCGATTAATAAGCTACGTTCACAAGTTGTTTTAATCCGTTCATTTTACAGTGTGTGTGTGTGCGTGTGCACACACAACATGCACTCTCTAGTACACCTGCTGCGCTGCTGTTAAAGTGATACTCTCTCTACATCATGATATCTGCTGACCTGGACTGATTAAAACGCTCTGAAACTGTTTTTTATCAGAAAGCTGCCTGAACTAAAGGACAGACAGGCAGACAGAGAGACAGACAGGCAAACACATGCACAGAAAGACAGGCAGACAGAGAGACAGGAAGGCAAACACATGCACAGAGAGACACGCAGACAGAGAGACAGACAGGCAAACACATGCACAGAAAGACAGGCAGACAGAGAGACAGGAAGGCAAACACATGCACAGAAAGACAGGCAGACAGAGGACTGTTCACTCTCAGATACTCTCAGCAGGTGAACCTGAAACTGGACCCAAATCAAAAACTCAGACAAAAAACACAAAAACACACACACACACAGTGTAACTTGTTGTCGGGAATCAAACCATCAAACCTGCAGTAACAAGAACCACCTGCTGCCATGTTATTCTGTTTCCCTCCAACTTGAAACCAAACACAGGTGCAGCAGGGTTCAGAGAGTTAATGCAGGTGCTGATGATGAAAATAGAAAGTAAAGAGATGCAATTCAGTCATAATGTCCCAGAAGAGCTGAGCAACAGTTAAGTTTAAGTTGAATTAAATTATTATTTCTGTTTTTTGTTTTCTTGGAGGTGTAAAGTTTATGGAATCTATAGCTGGGATGAAAGAGCTAAAACAAAACAGAATCAGTCAAAATACTTCAGAGTTTTTAAATCCAGTCTGAGTTACATTTACAGTATTTTTTAAACTATATTATTTCATGTTTGAATTAAATTTATTTCAGAAATGAAGGTCAGGATCAGATCAAATTGTAGTTCATTTTAATCTCTGTTTTAAATGACACTTTGAAGTAATCATAGCAACAGTACTGATGCTTCAATAAACCGGTGGAACTGACGACAGGCACACTATAAAACATGAAAAATGAAAGACTGATCATTCAGCCAGTGGACAACAACAAACTGTTGACATACGGGTGTCTCACCTGTACCTCTTATGTTATTCAATGTCCGTTTTACCATCTGTAAGCAGCTGTGTGAGGCAGCTGGTAATAGCCAGAGGAGCAATATGTGTTACTGAAAGATGATCAAGACGGTCCAGTTTAGTTGATTTTCAGTGTTCCAGCAGCAGCAGCAGCAGCCATGATGTAAACATGGAGGTTAGCATTACTGTGACTCAGACAGTTTAGAGATTTAAGGTTCAGCTTTAGTTTTATAAGACAGAACGCTGACTCAAAGTAACATGTGGGGTTACAGTTTATGCCAGCATGCTCAGTATTTATAGGTCAACTGACTGTGTTGAACAAGCTGATCAGGGATCAGATATTAACTACTGCCACCAACAACTGTTGCGGTCTAATTTAGCTCAGTGTGGCTGTAGCCCGGCTAACTGCTAACTGAGCTGGGTCACATTAAAAGGTTAACAGCCTGTCAGAGGAAATAGCATTTAGCTAGTCAGATTAGCACTGCTAGCTTCAGTTCAGGATAGTACATATGCTATAAGAGTAGACTGGTAGACTGTGGGTCCTAACTCAAGGGATTATCACATATCCGGTTGCTAAAGTTATCTCTGCAGCAGCAGTGTTGACAGAGGCCTGACACAGGAGCTACTGGCTAGCTACCTTTACCATTTGTGTGACTAGCTGCTAGCATATGACCAGATGTATTAAAATAATCAGAACAAATTTGCCTCTGAACCCTGCTTTTTCATTTTAAAGTAAAAAAAAAAGTTTTGTCAATTTGTTCCTTCTCTTCATTACAGACAATTTAACGTTTCTGTGCACAGTAAAAACATGGATCACAGTGCAGGGTACTGCATCTATATCTCTCTCTGTCTATGGTACAAACATAGTGTATGTGTGTCAGATACAGTGTATAGTTTATATATAGTATTAATGCTGTGTATATATTAGTACTAATATAGTATGTTAAATACATGCACTACAGACAGTATATATTTGCCAAATACCACTGATGTACCACGTCACGTGAGCTCGGAGCTCGTAAGTTTCTTTCATTCCTTTTTTTTTAAATGAGCTGCAAAGGCTGCAGATGCCGTATATTCTAGTCTAGTACAAGTATATTTATTCATATGCTGTACTTAAAAACACATTTCTAGAAATATTCCAGTTTTCTACTTTTTAGTCCTCTACATTTGCCTGACAGCTTTAGTTACTCTTTTTTACGATTACGAATTTTTCATACCCTTCTTGTCCAGTGAAAACCATGTATCTCCAACTTTTCTGATTAACTAAAGGATGAAGTGTTCCTTTATGGGTTGAGAGAATAATCCTTCTTAAGAAACTCTTTAAAAAGCCTTGAGGATTAGCTGGAAATGCATTGCCACAAAGCTAAAAACAGCTTGTTTTTCTGAGCTCAAACTTCTTAGAGATACGTGATGCTAGCTACTCCACAAACATGATCTTATGCTGCAGATTAAACTAGCCAGCAGTATATAAAGTAGTTCAAATGAGCTCAACCTTAAACACCTAGCAATAATAAAACACTGACAGGGGACATTTTACTGCACATTGACAATTTTTACAATTTTCATATCTCCTAACACTCAGACAGCCTGAAAATGGGCCGTTGGAGAGTTCAGTACTCTGTCCATCTATGTTCAAAACTGCTATGTTTTAGTTTGTAGTCATGCCTTACATTATTGGAATGCTAAGATTCTTGTGATTGACCAATTACAATCTTCAGTGTCATTTCCACAGCTGACAATATATATATATATATAATTTACAGCCAAGTCAATGAATTCAGTGCAAATGGGGATATTAAGCAGCATTTGAAATTATAGATATACTAAACGACCTCAATATAAATGTCTTAAAGGTGTCACGGATGAACAAGGGATTAAACCCAACTGCAGACCAAAAGACAGATCTGGTGCACTTCAATTCATTTATTAAGATGATCAACACCAAGCCAAGACTTACAGGAGGATGAGGATGGTGAAGGTCAAAACCAAAGCAAATGCAGCAAACAAAATCCAAACAAAGGGAGCAGAAGTCCAATAAAACAAAGCAAAAGTCCAAAATTCTTCTTCAAACCTGCGATGACTCATTGCCTTACATAAAAGGCATTTGTTGACATTATGCAGGTGATCACGACTCTTCTCAGCAAACACCCATATCTTCACATTATGACTGAAACACCACCACCAAGCTATGCTCTAACTCTAAAGTTTTAAAACAGGATTTTACCCATTTCTTAACAAACCCATATATTGTGGAAAGTCTGTCTTCATCTCAGGCCCTCTCTCCACGCTGGACCAAGGAATGGAACATTTTGTGTCTTCAAACGTGGCTGCAGACAGTCTGTCCACGCACTTTTTTATGAACAATGTTACCTTTTTGGGAACAGCCTCCTTTTTTAGCAGAGATGCTAGGCCACCACAGCTTTCATTGATTACAGGACATAATGCCTTTAAAAGATTTAGAGAATCTGAGGAAATCTTTTTACACAAGGAACAAGGCTGAAAACCGGACAGATTGAAGAGATCGTTCCTCCCCCACACCGTACGGCTCTTCAGCACCTCTCGGGGAGGGCGATAAAAGCAATAATCAACACAACAACTCCGGACTCACTACACACTCACACATCTATGTGCTGGACCTAAGTGTGGACAAACCGACTGTTGCACACTGTCATTTTGCACAACTGCACTACTGTGTCCATATTTAACGCCAGATGTTTATCCTGTATAGCTTAGTTCTGTATCTCACTATTTTTTCTTATATTGTTAGTCGGTATTTTGTATTGTATTTTTGCCTCCTTACTTGAAAGCTGTTCATATTTTGCATGCCCTTGTGTTTCCACCCTTTGAGCTGCTGGAACTGTGAATTTCTCTTTGGATATTAATAAAGTATCTATCAACCAACACTGGCTCCAATAGTATGGCTCCTTAGTAAAACAGTCCCGATTCAATATAAGGCATCTGTTTCTGTCAAGAAATAAATAGTAAGTAAAACCTGACTCAGCACTGCTGTACTGATCAATACATGTGCATGTACAAGAATACTGTTGCCAAAAATACTTTTGCCATATTGAATTGCACATGATGCAGATATGGATAATAAATATAGTGTTAATAGTATTAAACAGTAGAAAAACTATACAACACAGTAGAGAAGCTGAAGGCCCCCAGTGTCTCATGCAGGGGGTGGGAGGGGTTGTCCAGGGTTGATGTCAGCTTGGCATTAATCCTCCATGGAGTCCAGAGGGCAGTCCAGGACAGAGCCAGCTATACTGACCTGTTTAGTCTTTTCCTGTCCCTCTCTGAGCTCCCACAGCCCCAGCAGACCACTGGATAGAAGACTGCAGATGCAAAAACAGAGTCAGAAAAAGTTTAACAGTGTCCAACATACTTCAAAGGATCTCAGTCCTCTGACTTTGGCCCTTCTTGTACAGGACGTTTGTATTGGTGGTCCAGTCCAGTTTGTTGTTGAGGTGGACACCCAGGTATTTGTACTTCCCCACGATCTCAAACCTTGGATCTGTCCCACCTTCCTGTAGAAAACTATCACCATCCCCCTGCGTTTATGTGCAGGTTGATTCATTTAGGATGTTTGTAGATATAAAATGTTCAGGAGAAATCCAACTGAATGTAGCTGCTGCAGAGTATCACGCATTATATGCACACACACACACACACAGATTGCAGCACATGTGGTAGTTATAGAGATACAAGTTACTTGGCATCTGAATTGCAATGTGATCCTCACAAAACACACACTCAGCAAACACACACACACATAGATGTGTGTGTGTGAGAGAGAGACAGGTTCATGAGTGGCAGCAGGTCTGCACTGTAGCTGGTTTGTGTCCTCAGAGATTTCTATCTTCAGACGACTCCATCAGAGAACGTCACAGAGCAGAAACACCAACAGTTCATCTGAGGTGGTAAACACACACACACACACAGTCAGCCAGGACCAGCAGTGAACATATAAACCCTGTTTAATTGTTGTTCAGGTCTGATGTTGAATCTCAGAATCGGGTGATAATCGAACATAAAAAATGCTCATTTTTTTGTGACACTTTAAGTTTCCATGGAAACTGTCACTCTGTTGCTCATGGCAGTTAGATATCGGACTACATTTGGTCAGTCAATCATACCGTAATTATTGTTCTTGGTTATCATGAGTCCAGTTGATTTTTCATGAGCTACTCAGTGGAGACTGTCAGTTACTGTGACATCTGTAGTTGGTTGTCACTTACTGTTTCAGTTCATATCAAATCATTTGAACTGCTCTGTGGAGTTTTCATGTTGCAGCGTCTGTTGACATTCACCGTTCATTATTAAAAATCATTTGATTTTGTTCTCTAATTTGATGAATCCTTTAAGACATTTTTTTGTTGCGTAGTGTTTTTACACTGAAGTTTTCTTGCTACCAATTTTTTCTTTACTGCGTTTTTGGCTCATGGCTTCACATCTCAGCATGTTACCGCCACCTGTAGATCAGTGATGTACTGTGAAATCATTGGCTGGATTTATATAGAGTCAGACATGTACATGCGTGCATACATAACAAATTAAAAAG
Organism: Chelmon rostratus; assembly: GCF_017976325.1. Taxonomy (NCBI): domain Eukaryota; kingdom Metazoa; phylum Chordata; class Actinopteri; order Chaetodontiformes; family Chaetodontidae; genus Chelmon; species Chelmon rostratus. The sequence goes on from NC_055674.1 coordinate 44,614, forward strand.
GCACCCACTACAGGAAAAACAAAACCTCCACAGGAACCTTAGAGATTCACTTTGTAAAAAGACCTGGTTTGATTTGATATCATTCTGAGGACACACTTGACTAAAGGTCCATCAGTTATTTATCTGAACAGTGATTTCTAACATGCAAATCAAGAGTTCATTTAGAAAATATGGAGATATCTGGTTTTGCACATATTTTTTTTTAATTATGCATTCAAAGAAAAATCTACCTGGTGATGGTTTAATCGTTTTCAGTATGGCTTTTATCTGTTTTTGCAAATGAGCTCTTCAAATACACATTCATCACAACACAACAATGTGTTGACTGATAACAGCCAACAACTACAACAGCAAGTACAATCAACACCAACATCAAACAAATATAAATTTGAAGCAACTCACCAATTAAGTCTCATAGTAATCCACTGACAACACTGCCAAATGGTGTGGCTATGTTGGTGAAGGTCTAATTAAAAATGTATGTTCAAACTTCTGTTCATCAGTGCTAGTAGCACTTCAGTGATTCTGGCTGCTGAAGATAAAGGTAGAGTGGTACATTTCAAAAGAGACAAATCATGCATGTACGCCACATGGTTCAAGAAGAGCTTTCAGTTTACTTTGAGCATGCCTTGAGTAGGCGTTTAAGGTTAATTGTACAGGAATGAGAATTCTGTGAGAAACCTTCAGTTTGAATTCTTTTTTTATTAAAACATCTTTGAATGTGACAAACTATTTCAACAGAAATATGTTGATGTGATGTGAATACTTTGATGATGACTGAGTATTATTACAAAATTCAGTTTAAGATTAGCATAATTTCTAGAGACTCTGAGCTTTTAGTCAATCTGGTGGAGGAGTCTGTCAGCTGTAGTCTGTCATTCACTTCCTGTAGGACACTTCAACACACACACAGACATCATTTTATTTTAGTGTGGAGAGCTGACCCACAGAGAGGAAATGCCGCCCGTGTCTGACTGCGTCCAACAACATTCTGCGGTCTACAGTTACACACACACACACACACACAGTATAAAAAGCAGAAGGACTTTTCTCTATCAGTGTGACACAGCATCACATTCTGCTGGAATAACAGCACTGATAACAGCTGTGTGTGTGTGTGTGTGTGTGTGTGTGTGTGTGTGTGTGTCAAGCAGACAGTTTCAACCTGTGTCTGACAGATTAATCTTGTTTAGCACAAAGGCTGGGAGCAGGGGCAAACTGTTAGCCTAGCTTAGCATGAAGGCAAGGAGGGGCAAACTGACAGGTGTTTTGCACAGCAGCAAACAACAGGAAGCTCCTCAGGCATCAGGCGAGTTCAGAAACAACATGAAGAGCTTTGACTCGGTGACTTTCAAACAATCACATGACCCAAGACAGAGAGACGTGGCTAAACCAGGCTGGCCAGCTCACCTTCAGATGGGATAAAGATAAACTTCTGTTCACATTCAGAGTCAAATCAAGACCAGCTTCTTCCTGAGAAACACAAAAATGGTAGATATTCTTTACAGTCAAATGCACCATTTGAAGATGAATCCATGTAGCTTGCTGCTCAAATCACTGTCTTTGTTGTGTAGTTATGTGAGCTATTACATTATTTGCATAATTTTACATAACTGTTTGATGATGTTCAACAACAAAAAAAAATTATAATCAAATTTGCTTCAAAGTCTGGTGCCCTTCCTGCAGATCCCCACTGATGATGTATTTCATCTTAAAGTTTCTTTGGGAGCATTTCTGCCACTACCCTCCGGAGCTGAGTCTTCTCATCAAGGATGTAAGGAAGTGCGTTGTAATTGAGGGTGTTTGAGGACTGTTTGGTTGTCTGTTGTCGGTTGGCTTCATTCCATTTCAAATTGCAAATTTGAGTGTTAGAGGCGGCAGGCAATAGCAGTAGGAACAACAGAAAATTTAAAAATAAAAGTTGACTATATACATTTTATACTATTGTAACCCAGCCCGTGTGGGATCGCGCCTCCCCGCACCCGGAGACTCTGCGTTGTGTTGGTGTGGGTCGTGTCGGTGCGTAGTGGAGGGATGAGTCGGACACAGGTGGTTGCTGCATTCGTGGCTGGGACCGCGCCGTTTATTACTCACGAAGCTGCCGGCTTCACCCTTATGGAGGATAAGCGAACACTGAGCATAGGTCTTACAAAAGTCTAAAAAAAAAAAAAAAAAAACGAAATACATGAGAGCCATTACTTTACAAATGACAAATTAGCCAAAGTATCGGCCGACTTCCTCATATAAAATACAAAAATATAAAATCTTCTAACAAATACCAAACCTCATCAGACAGCACAGAATTATTATTATTATTATTTTTAAACTCAGCGCTTAACAGGGTGTATCAACAGCAACTTATATACCGTGATAACTTACAATTAGGCAGAATGCCATTCAGAGTGCTTACCTTATGGAGGAAAAGCGAACACTGAGCCAAAATGGCACTTGCACAGCGCAAAAAAGTGCAAACCACCGTGTCCCACAAGGGACAAACAAAAAAATCGCTTAAGAGCCTTGGGGCTCATACAGTGCAACAGTGTAAAAGGATATATAAAAGGAATATATATTGCTACAAAAGAACTATAAAAATACTACCATAAAAAATGTACTGCCAAAATATGAGGAGAATTTCACAGTTTAACAGAAATTGCACATAGTGGGTATGGTATGGATAAATTAAGTCCAGTGTTAACTCCAGTGTCAAATACAAAAAATGTGTCACAGAAAAAAAGTATATATGTATAGGTTGAGTACTTAGAGAATGAAAAATTATTGCACAAGGTATTTTGTGTATGTGATTGTAGGTTGAAGAAAACATAAATCACATATTAGTGCAAAAAAACAGTCTGAATATGGACCCGGTACTACATCAAGCAATGCTGGAGTTGAACTCTGACAGCTGATGGAATGAAGGACCTGTGGTAGCGTTCCTTCTTACAGAGTGGATGGAACAGTCTGTTGCTGAAGGAACTGCAACTGCTGAAGCCCCCCATTGTGTTACGTAGGAGGTGAGAGGGGTTGTCAATGATTGTTGTCAGTTTGACTAACATCCTCCTCTCACCTCCATCCTCAGTGGTGTCCAGAGGACAGTCCAGGACAGAACCAGCTCTCCTGACCAGTCTGTTCAGTCTCTTTCTGTCCCTCTCAGAGCTTCCACAGCCCCAGCAGACCACTGAGTAAAAGACTGCAGATGCAACCAGAGTCATAAAAAAGTTTTTAACAGTGTCCTACACACTCCCGTTGAGTGAGGTGGGGGGAAGGGGGGTGGTCTGTGATGTGAAGTGGAGGGGGGGTGAAGTGGTGTGAGGACAGGGCTGCTCGTGTCAAGGAAGCTCTGGGAGGAGGGAGAGGGTGCAGGGAAGTAACACCATCTGGTCTGGGCTCTGGTGGGTGGGGGAGGGAACGGGGGTAAATCAAACCTGTTGAAAACCAGGTTCAGCTCATTTGCCCATTCCCGGTCTCCAGATTCTGGGTCCCTGCCATTGTCACTGCTGTGGCCTGAGATGGTTTTCAGGCCCCTCCAAACCTCTCTGGTGTTGTTCCCCTGCAGGTGCTCCTCCAGCTACCTCCTGTAGCTCTCCTTGCCTCACCTGATCTCTCTTCAGCTCCCTCTGCACCCTCTTCAACTCAGTTCTGTCCCCAGATCTAAAAACCCTTTTCTTCTTGTTCAGTAGGGTTTTCAGTTCAGGGGACACCCAGGGTTTGTTATTTGGGAAACAGCGTACCTTTCTGGTCGGCACAGTGTTGTCCACACAGAAGTTAATGTAGTCTGTGATGCAGGTGTCAGGCTGTTGATGTCCTTCCCGACTCTGATCATCTTCTCACATGCCTAATGTTTGTCAGTTGTTCATTTACCAAGGGTATATAGGCAGATAGCAGATGGGCCAGATTGTGATCAAATCGGCCCGGGAGGGGGTGAGGAGCTGTAAGCATCCTTGGTGTTTGCATACAGTTAATCCAGTGTTTCATTGTCTCTGGTGTGCCATTTGACGTACTGGGTGAAGGTGGGGAGACTTGAGGACAGGGAAATATGATTGAAATCTCCAGAGATGAAGAGGAGGCCCCCAGTGCAATGTCTGCTGCTGTGAAGCTACAATGTGCAGGAGCCCACATGCTGCTGCACTATCGTCCATGGGGGAGGATGTACACCATTATCGCAATGACGTGTCACCAATTGAAATGAGGTACTCCCTGTTATGCTACACCTCTGAAGCACATGATGCTACACTCCCGTTACTCTCACTGCAGTCTGGTTAGCGCCGTTAGTTCTTCCATCTTTATTAGGAAGCAATCTTACATTCCCCAAATTTGGGGCAATACGGATGGTTTATGCCGTCTTCTCTTGAACTCCAGCTCTGCATCCCCTTATCTCCCCGGGGATCTCCGGTCCAGCTCGTGTTGCTCAGCACTAACAGATGTTCAAGTGTAACCAATGGAGCTGTGGCTCCATTGGTTGCACATGATCGGGCCATGTTGTTTTGAAAAGTCCAGAAAAAAGGAAAAAGCAAATCACTAGTCTCACCAGTTGTACATTCGTAAGTTTGCACGATCAACCGAGACAAATCAAGTCAAACTTTATTTCTATAGCGCCTTCCAGCATCCAAAAGGAGCACAAGGCGCTTAACAAAGAAGAATAAAAACAAATAAAATAAAGTAAAAGTAAAAGTAAAAAGAATTTTAAAAAGCACACAGTCAGAAACAGACTAAGCATTAAACACCAGGTGGTACAAGTGTGTTTTAAGATGACATTTAAAAGCACTAAGATCAGAGACAGTCTGCAGCTGTGGTGGAAGAGAGTTCCAGAGCTTTGGGCCGTGAACAGCAAAAGAGCGGTCTCCATACTTTTTATATCTCGCCCTGGGGACAACCAAGGAGATGTGGTTCGATGAGCGGAGAGTCCTGGCAGGTTGATAAATTGCCAGCAGCTCTTTGATGTAGGCAGGGGCCTGTCCATTTATGGCCTTGAAGACCATCAGCAGGACCTTGTACTGGACTCTGAAACGCACCAGGAGCCAGTGGAGCGCTTGGAGGACTGGGGTGATGTGTGCGTGCTTTGAGGAGTTGGAGAGACGTGCTGCTGAGTTATCATTGAGGATGACTGGAAGATAGATTTGGAGATCATCAGCGTAGAAATGATATTGGATGTTGTGACTGGAGATGAGTTGACCAAGTGGCAGCATGTACAGTGAAAACAGAATGGGACCAAGAATGGAGCCTTGAGGCACTCCAGACGAGAGCGGGGCAGCAGAGGAAGCAAAATCATTTATATGTTCTGCAAAAGACCTGTTTGAGAGATATGAGGAAAACCAATTGAGAACCAAACCATGCCGGCCGACAGTGTGTTGAAGTCGGGAAATGAGGATGGAATGATCCACGATGTCAAAGGCGGCGGATAGATCTAGCAGCACCAAGACGACAGAACTTTTGTCGTCCAGAGCTGCCAGGATGTCATTGTGGACCCTCAGCAATGCAGACTCGGTGCTATGTCTCTGAAACCTGATTGAAATTTGTCCACAAAACCATTAACACAGAGGTGAGCCTGAAGCTGTGAAAGAACAAGCTTCTCCATCAGTTTGGATAAAAAAGGCAGATGAGAGATAAGACTGAAGTTAGAGAAAAGGGAGGGATCTAGGTTGGGTTTTTTGAGCAGTGGTTTAACAATTGCGTGTTTGAGAGCAGCTGGTACAGTGCCCAAACGAAGACAGCTGCTTATGAAGGAAACGAGGCATGGGCCTAGGACGTCAATGGCCTCCTTCATAAACCGAGCAGGGACAGCATCTAGTGCACAGGTGGTAGATTTCAGCTCCTGGACAGATTTTTTGAGGTCCACAAGAGTGACAGGATCTAAATTCTCAAACACACATTGTGTAACAGGAGGTTTGCACAGAAGCATCATTCAAAACAACAGAGTTAATGGTTTTGAACAGCACTTCAGGGCGATGACTTTTGTTGCTGATGAGGTTGGAAAGGTATTGCCCTTTAGCATCCCTCACTGCTCTCTGAAAAATGACAAGGCTGTCTTTAAAAATGTCCAGTGACACCTGTAACCTGTCCTTCCATTTTCACTCGTCTACACTGACGCTTGAGGGCTTGAGTTGTATCATTAAGGCAGACGAGTGACGGTGAAAAAAAACACTAAAACAGAGAAGAGCGGTCGGAGCTGCAGTAATAAGCTGCCACTCGTGCGGCGCCATCATGTGTAAATGGCTAAATAAAAAGAAAGGGCAGGGTTATCAGCCCTGAATTTACATTTCACATCCCTTATTTAATGTCTGCTGCTCATTTTCATTAATTTTCTCAAACTTTATTCTCTACATTTCATTCACCCCCCACCATTTCTGTTAAGGGCAGGACACAAACATGGAAGACTTGAACAATAAAATGATGTATTGTCACAAATACAGATAATGACCACTGGGACATGTTCTGTGTAGATCCAGAAAGCAGTGGGCAGGTGTGTGAGGTGACTCAGTAGGTTTTCAGGTGGTAGACTGGAGCTGGGCAGACTTGGCAGGTTTGAGACACAAGGACAACAAATTTAACTCTAGCAAAACTGTAGCCTTCACAGCAAAGCACAAGGAGAGAAACGTGACTGAGACGTGTCAGCAGGCGAGTGAGCAGTGAAGACTGTGAGGAGATCTGGGTTTTTATCCTGTGGCTGGTGATCATGGATTGGCTGCAGCTGTGGTGATTGGCACATAGAGCAGGTGCAGGTGAGCCGTGATTGCAGGGAACCTCCCAGTCCACACACACACACACACACACACACACACACACAGACATAGAGAGTGAGAGAAATAGAAGGACAGACACAAGGATGGATTAACATGACACAAAGAGATGGGGGGGGGGCACAGGAAAACACAAGCCAAAGGAGGAGGAAGGAGGCTTCCTAACATGACTGATTTGATTATTTATTGCACATGTCACATTTAATTTTTGCACTCATGACCTTTAAATATTTCATACCCACTTAATTTTCTTCATTTCAACAGTCAATATTTCAAGTAATATTTCCCATATATGGACATAGGTCTTTATTTATGCCCCTAACCCGAATCTCCTCTTTGTAAACTGAAATTTTAATTCTGTTTTTATTGTTTTGTGTTGCATTTGAGGGAACAAATGGTAAGACATTCATTGTATGCTTGCATTGGCTAATAAAACTGATTCTGAATGGGCTGTGTCATGATGGCAAATAATCCGAACACCAAGAATCATTTATTTATACATATTATTATCATCAGCAGCAGCAGAACACATTTAATGCAGATAATCTGAAAATACTGCACTTTCCACTGATAGTAAAAGGAATGTCATGTGACGTGGACGTAGAGTTATGGTTAGGAAAGAATAGGCAAAAAAAACAGTTATCACAGCTTTAGAGGTGTTATTCTGAAACTACACTGAGGTTTTTAATGTCTCTGCAGAGTTTGAGACAGACGATGAAATTACTTTTGGATGAGTTTCTGGCTTCTCTCCTCATATCTTTTCCTTCTGATGTTTCATGTTTTATTGAACAGTTTAACAATACAGCTGCTCTGTGGAGCTTTAAATATATATGGAGAGGTATTTAAAAAAATCAATTAAACCAACCAGCTCAATGAGAAACAGCTGATAATGATGTTGATAATTGCTGTTAAACATGAGAAACTGCTTTTGTAAGAAATCAAAGACTTATTGTTGAAATATTAGCTGGATATTGATCAGTTTACAAAAGTAACATTAAATCTGCTGTAAATGTGAACTTTTGTGTTTCTTTACATTTGTTTTTTGACTTGGTTTTTACGTGGATTGCATTTTTTTTGGCACCATCTTGTGGTGAAAAACAGGACTGTGGCTGACGTCACTTTGTCTATGTGTGTCTCTGTGTGGCGCCTGCTATCACAAACACAAGAGGCTGAATGACATGTTAGTGATGGACGCACTCCCACACACCCTCACACACTCACACACATGCATACATATACACACACGCACACACACTTCAGTTTAAAGCAGTGAACGAACCAGCAGCAGCTGAACCTAGTAAGACTCATGTTTTCTAACATTATTAATGTTGCTGTCATCATGTTTAATCAGTCGTGTTTTCAGACATGTTGTATGTGATTGAATATGTTGTATGTGATTGAATATGTTGTATGTGATTGAATATGTTGTATATATGTTCAGATTTATAAGCTCGTACATGTTAATATTTACATGTGCGGGTGCAGTTGTGAGCAGATGTATGAATTATGTTTTACCAGCAGAGAAAGATGCTTTCAGATGTTTCCTTTAAACTGCCAGCTCTGTTAATGAGTGTTCATGATTAAAATCGGTGGCTAACAGCTAGTCTCCTGACCTCTGATGACAGAAGTCTGATATCAGATACTGACAGTGTGATGTCTCATTGACTGATGTAAATATCACCAATCTCAATCATCAATCATCTGTTTCTCTGCAACCTTTGTTTGTCCACACGTATCAGCCTGGTGACTGTATGAGAACCAACTAGACCTTGTTCTGATTTCTGCAGCACAGCTGATGTTCCTGAGGGTTAGGGAGGGTTCGCTGTTTGTGGCAGCTGCCTCAGCCGCCAGTGGAAATTCCAGTATAGCTCCCTGTATTTGTGGCATCTGTTGCAGCCACTGGTGAGATTCCATGGTAATTGTCACTAACTGTGGCCCCACTAATTGTGGCCCCTCAGGAAATGGACACCTTTTGTAATTGCTATTAACACAACATGGAAAGTGGGATGCCACGCTAACTGCTGCTGTTTTTGGCCACTATCAAGACACCACAGCAACTTATTTTGAGATGCCGATGACATTCTGCTGAGATGTTGGTGAGGTTGTGTTGAGATGTCAATGAGAGTTTGGTGAGATGTTGGTGAGATGTTGATGAGGTGCCGATGAGATAGCTGCCACTCCCTCAGGCAGTTTGGTGGATGATGCTGAAAGAGTTAATTCCAGTGAATGACTATGCCAACATGGTGGCACCTCTGCTGAAAGACTTTCATGATGATCTTTTTAAACTGGAGGTTATGTTTATAATTTGAGGAGAAAGGAGAAAGACAATAAACAGAAAGTTCCTGGGGCTATATTACCTAAGAGAGTGTGCAGTGGGAGTCCAGATTCCATGACTCTTTGTTTGGTCCACCAGCAGCATTTTAGAGACAGTCAGTCTTCTATATTCTGCACTGAACATCTAATCTGAAGTTACTGAGGCCACGTCTGAACGACGGCGTTGAATTCTAACCTCAGTACACCTTTGCATTTTTAGTTTGTTTATAATTTGGCTTATCAGAAGTGATGTGAATACTGCCGATAGGTCTGATCTGTCCAGAGCCCTTTCTCTGTGCATATCCAAATACAATATTCATATTTGAGTTCACACATATTCCTCATGTGTTCCCTCTGCACCTTCCTGTCTTTCTGCTCATCCACAACTGAAATGAGGTCCTCCCTGTTTTATGTAGAAAATGTAGCACACTGAAGTCTAATTTACAGTCATTATGTATTATTTCTTTAAGGTTCTTTAAGAGTTCTGGTGTTTGAGATGAAATGAGAAACAATTGATGAGGTTTGAAAAATGTTACAACTGAATGTGTTTTTTGTGAGTTCTTCTCAGTTTCATCCAAACTGAAGCTGGTGTGTGAATTCAGTGTAGAGAAACATTTTTACCCGCCGATAAAACACTGTAACGTGAGCAGCAACGAGCAACTTTTATTCTGAAATAGAGAACAGAGAAAACGTGTGTGTGTGTGTGTGTGTTCTGTATTTAGCTGCCTGTAGCCTAATATTTGTGGGAACCAGCAGAGTCACTGAGCTGATAGACGATCTCTGACAGACAGACAGACAGAAAGAGACAGACAAGTGATCTGGCTGTCATCATCAGAAACAGACGTGACTTCAAGTGACGGTTCAGAGGACGTCTCATTTCTCTTAAAACCCTTTCCTTGATTAATCTCTCATTGTTTTTTCCTTCATCTCAGCTCACATCTTTTCTTTCATGTCTATTCGCGTGTCTTTTTTATTTAGAAAAATTGGTCATTTTACATTTTAATTTAATAGTGACAGGGGAAGACTCTGGTTGGTTGGTCCATAAAAATTCTCTTGTGTGACTCATCATTGTACTCAGAGTTCCTTTTCATTGGTGTGTTAGCCCCACCCCATACTTTCACCACACCCCTTTAATAACTCTTAAACTGTGTCATACAGCCCTGCAGAAGGCATCATTGGGCCCAGCAGGTCCATGAAGCTGTACATACCCTGTTTTAATCATTATTTTGGAATTTCTGACTTTATTTGATTGTGACAGATAAAGCAGCAAACAGAAAATGTATCCATGGACAAAGAGAGGAAGTCAGCGGTTGATCAGAGGGAAGTGAAGAGGGGCTGAAAGAAAATCATGTTGGAACACAGAGAGGAATGACGTGTGTGTGTGTGTGTGTGTGTTACAGCATGTGTGTGTGTGTTTGTGTGTGTGTGTGTTACAGCATGTGTGTGTGTGTGTGTGTGTGTGTGTTATACTGAGTATGTGTTACAATGTGTGTGTGTATGTGCGTTGGAATGAGCTTGGTCATCGTAGTGACTGTAACTTTACACCAGAGGGTCAAACTGATGACTCAAAACAGCTGGTGCTGCCATGGCAACACAAGGGCGGGGTCAACCCTGGCAACGCTGAAGACACCAAAGACAAGTGTGTGTGTGTGTGTGTGTGTGTGTCATATTGTGCAGACATAAATCTGTTTACACAGTCACGCTGTGGGGACTTGCTTGCTGGCTTAAGGTTAGGTTGGGCTTAAAGTTAGGGTAACAGTTAGGGTTAGGTAATTAGTGATTATGGTTATGGTTTCGGTTAGGGTTAGATGTTAGGGTAAGTCTTCAGGAAGTGAATGGAAGTCAGTCTAATGTCCTCTGAAGTGATGGGAACACAACTCTCTCTGTGTGTGTGTGTGTGTGTGTGTGTGTGTGTGTGTGTTTATTTATTCATTTTGAGCAGTTTCACATTTGATTTACTATAAAACTGACTGTGGATCAGTTTACATGTTTAGTACAAAACTCTGCAGATCGCAGGATGTGATTATAATTAGAACTATTATCATTATTATTCTGACATCTTGACGTGAACATCTAACACGATAATCTGTAATTCAGAGATACAGAGAGATAAAAATAATACCTCAAATCGTGAAATTAATTCTAAAACAAAGTAGTAGTGGCCAATGTTAGTTAGTTTAGTTAGTTAGTTAGTTTATTTCAGTCATATATACACTTCAAAGCATCAAACGAAAAAAGAACCACAAAAAAAAACATTTTGACTGAAAAAGGCTCAGGCAGAAGCAAAGCTTATTAATGCCCGCCTACTATGCATCTTAAGCTACACAATTCATGGTGTCAAGTGGAAAGAATAAACACTGTTTGTTTATTGTTTATCTCTTTTTTCAATTACAGCCATAACTCCTAAATATAAATCCACATAATGATTTTTTGAACATAACAAAAGAAGTACATTGCTTGAGTTTGAGATCAGCACTATTCCACAGCTGAACCCCTTTAAAAGAAATACATCTGCTTTTCATTTTCTCTTCTTCCATCTCTCAACTCATATTTACTCTCAGACACACACTGTCTGGTAGTGTTTTATTTTTTACTTTAAACATAATTTGCATTGTTCTATAATAACCCAAGTCTCTAAACTTCAAAACATGAGAAATTAAAAATAATGGATTTGTTTGATCGTAATAAGCAGCTTTGTTTATGATGCATACGGCTCGTTTTTGTTGTAACACAATTTTTTCAGTTGTGCTTTTAAACGTAGATCCCCATAATTCCACACAATAAGTTAAATAAGAAAGTATCAGAGAACAGTAAATTAAATATAAACTTTTATAATTTAGCATGTGTTTGGTTCTGTACATGATTGCAATTGATTTTGAGATTTTCCCCTTTACATACTCAACATGTTTTTTGATGATCGATCACAACCCCGAGAAATTTGGTCTCCCAAACCCTTCCTATTTCAATGTTAGAGATTTTTAATTTAATATTACTTTCAGATTGGCTTCCAAATATCATAAATGTAGTTTTCTTTATATTAACAGATAATTTATTGACGTCAAACCAAGTTTTGAACACTCCAAGTCCTTGTTCAACAGTGTGCAGAAGTTCTTCTAAATTTTCACTGGAGGAGTACAAACTTGTGTCATCAGCAAACATGATACATTTTAACTTGTTGGAAACATGACAAATGTCATTTATGAAAAGAATAAACAATTTGGGGCCAATGATGGAGCCCTGAGGCACTCCGCAGGTGACCGGTTTTAATTTGGACATTGTTTGACTTATCTGAACATGTTGCTGTCTGCTTTCTAAATAACTTTTCAGCCAGGCATGAACAGTCCCTCTAAATCCATAGTGTTCCATTTTTTCTAGTAAATAATTATGATCAATAGTATCAAAAGCTTTACTTAGGTCTATGAAGACACCCACTGCATGAAGATCGTTGTCGATTGCATCAGCTATTTCTTCAGCCATCGTCATCACTGCATATGTAGTTGTTCTGTTCTTTCTGAATCCATATTGTTGTTCATTTAAAATATATTTTTCAATAAAATTATCAAATTGTTTTATAAAGAGCTTTTCTAAAATTTTTGAAAATTGTGGCAGTAGAGCTATAGGCCTGTAATTGTCCATACTGTGTCTGTCACCATTTTTAAAGATGGGTACTACTTTGGCTAGTTTCATGTCCTGTGGGAAGATGCCTGTTTGGAAGGAAAGGTTGCATATATATGTTGGAGGTTTTACAATGCTATGGATGATCTCTTTAACTGTACACATATCAATAAGGTTTACATCAGTTGATGTTTTATTCTTGAACTTATTTACAACGTCAATGATATCCCTTTCTTCAATCCCACAAAGAAACATAGAATTTAAATTCTGTTTGATTAAACCATTAAAGAGTTCTTTATTTTGATTGTCCATAATAATTTTGTTTGCCAAAGTAGGTCCAACATTAACAAAATAATCATTAAAGTTGTTCACAATTGTCTTTAAGTGCTCAACTTTTGATCCACTGACGTTCCAAAAGTAGTTTGGAAATTCAGTTTGTGTGGATTTATTTCTAATAATATGATTTATTACCTTCCAGGTTTTTTGTATATTGTTTTTACTAGCTTTTATCTTTTCAGAGTAGAACTTTTTCTTTTGTTGTCTTATCAGTGTGGTCAGTTTATTTTTATATAATTTATATTTATGTTCACTTTCATTAGTTCTTAGTTGCAAAAATTGCTTATAAAGTACTTTTTTCTTTTGGCATGACTTTTGGAGGCCTTTAGTCATCCAGGATAGTTCTTTATTTGAGTCTTTACCTTTTACTGGATACTTTTTGATAGGACAGTGCTTATCATATATATTCAGAAAGTGCTGTAGAAAAGCCTCATAAGCCTGATTTGGATCTTCCACATAAACAGTCCCCCAGTTATAACTCCTTTAAAGATTCTAGTCTTCCTGGTGTTCTTAACCGTCGTAACCTAAATAAAGGTTCACTATTTTGGGGTGTGTTTGAGGACTTCGTACTGTGCATGATCAAAAAAAATAGGAAGGTGGTCACTTATATCATTTATGAGCAACCCACATGTTGTTTGAACAATAGCAGTTGAGAAAATATTATCAATAAGTGTGGCAGTGTCCTTAGTAATCCTACTGGGTTTATCTATAAGAGGCCAAAGGCCAAAACTAAACATTGTATTACAGAAATCAGTTGTTAACTTATGCTCTTTCCATTTTAACAGGTCAATATTAAAGTCACCGCAAACAAAATGCATTTTCTTATGTCCTATTTTTCTGATAAGGTCAACTACTGTAGTTGTGAATTGTTCAATACAAGATCCAGGTGTCCGGTAAATACAACTTAAAGTAATACTCTTGAATTGTACTGAAGTGATTTCAATTGTGAGGCTTTCCATTAAATCATCGACCACTGTGCAGTCAATTTGTTTACAATGAAAGTCTTTTTGTACAAAAAAAAACAACGCCACCACCTCACTTGTTCTTCCGATTTGCACAAAAAAAATGGTAACCTTCCAACTGAAAAGAATTATCGTACCTATGGTCTGAGATCCAAGTCTCACTTATGGCAATTATATGAAAAGTGTGTTTTAATGATAACACCTAATCTTTTATTTTTTCAAAATTAGTATAGAGGCTCCTACTATTAAAATGTAGGATTGAGAAGCCCTCTAAATGAAGGCAATCTAATTGAGTTTCAGTATATGTAATATGTAATCTTTGTAGACATTTAACTCAGGATCCACATTATTTTCAAAACTAAATTGTTTGTGATCAGTCTCATTTAGAAAACTTAAATTTCTCACTTGAACATATTTCAGGATCACCATCAGGATTTACTATCTGTCTAATATTAAAGTGTCGTCTATGTCAAAGAGAAAAAAAACCCAATAACAAACAAATATAAGAAGCTTGCTGTAAAGTTCATTTTACAACTGTCCAGGCATAATGATCACTTAAATTGGTCCAGGTCTGTCATGTTACACATCATGACAGTCTTTGCTTGCTCTGGTGACCCATTTGACGTCACAAACACTTTGCCATTTCTTGTCCATGTTGACTGGATTTTCTTCTCCTTTCTGAGTGTACGGCTCTGTCTGGCAATTTCTGCATTTTTCTTTGTTAAATGCTCATTAATGTAGACTCCAGTACCCTTCAGCTTTCTTGCTGGTTTCAACACCTCCACTTTATGCTTTCGATTTGAAAATTGGACCACTATTGTGGGTTTCACTTTATCCTTATTTGAAAGTGTGTGACATGTTGAAATGTATTTCTTCTCTATCGTGATGTGTTTATTGTTCAAAAATGCCACAACTTGATCTTCTAGTGTCTGTAATTCCTCAGCTGGTGCATCCTCACCTGCAGTATCTGAGACTGCAGCCCGAGCATAGCTGCGATGTTTGGTTTCCAATCCTGTAATTGTGATGTCTCCAGCACGAGTAAACTGCTCCAAGTCATCCACTCTTTGCTCCAGCAGCGCAATCCTCTGGTCCCTTTGTTTTATCATGTCTCTCAGCTCACGCACTTCCCCCATGAGGCCCATGAGTGTGGCCTGTTGTTTAACCACTTTGCTGATTTGCTGATGAAATGTGCATATTCATAGTCAACTTCTTATTTTGTATTTTGTATTTTTTTTAATTTTCCATTGCTATTTTTATTGATGCTGCCTGTAACACATTTCCCCGGCTGGAGATTAATACAGTTGACCTTATATTATCTTAAATGTAATAGGTTGCATATGAAACAAGATGTCAGCAGTACATTAGTGTCTTCATTGAACATATTGTGTTCCATGTGTTTATGTATAAAGTTATGAATAAAGTTATGGCAGCTTGTTAAATTGTCTGTAATTAGTTGTTTAGAGCCTGAGTGCTCTCTTAGGTCACCAGAGGGTCAAAGGGGCTGCCAAGAATGCAAATTCCTGACAAATCGAAAAGGTTTGTTATTGGGTGCATATTGCATACTAAACATTATTATTGTTATTATTTCAATTGATTAGTTATTCATGTATAGTTATTTGATTAATCATTTTGCTTAATTCATGATTTACAGAGAAGTGCCAACAACAAAAACTCAGAAGACCCTATAAGATAGATGGATGGAATAGATAATAGATAAATAGATTGCACTGCAATATATCAATATACTGCAATATAGCAGAAATATATGATCAATGGGAACTCTGGGAAGTGCACTAGGATTTGAAACCAATTTGACATTGTTGACATTGATGTGGTTACAGCAATAGTAGAGTCCAGCCACCACAGAAACTACAGATCATACACAGTCACTGAATAAAGATTAAGATTCAGAAACACAATGCACATTTCTGACAAAAAATAATACACTGCTCACAAAAATTAAAGGAACACCTTTTTCATTGGCCCTGGCATGAATTGAATTAAACCTGTCTGATAATTTTCTGGTTGGTTAAGCAGCTGAGGGCCTCGTTAATCAATTTCAGCTGTATTGGTGTTCATGGAATAAACAACAGGTGCACTTCAGTGGCAACAATGAGAAAACCCTCAAAACAGGACTGGTTTTACATGTGGAGGTCATTTCAAGTTTCTCCCTCTTCATCTTTTTCGGCTGGTTTTCCACTCGTGCTGATTTTGGCTTGCGTAAATATCCCTACTGGCAGTATGAGGCGATTCCTTAACCCTACAGAAGTTGCACAGGTTGTCCAACTTCTCCAGGATGGCACATCCACCCGTGCTGCAGCAAGAAGGTTTAATGTGTCTCCCAGCACAATCTCCAGAACATGGAGGAGATTTCAGGAGACTGGTGGTTATTCTCGGAGAGCTGGACAGGGCCGTAGAAGGTCCTCAACCCCTCAGCAGGACCGATACCTGCTCCTTTGTGCAAGGCGGAACAGGCTGAGCACTGCTCGTGCCCTACAGAATGACCTCCAGAGGGCCACTGGTGTGAATGTCTCTACCCAAACAATCAGGAGCAGACTTCATGAAGGTGGCCTGAGGGCCCAACGTCCTGTAGTGGGCCCTGTGCTCACTACCCAGCACCGTGGAGCTCGACTGGCATTTGCTCACCAGAATTGGCAAGTCCGCCACTGGCGCCCTGTACTTTTCACAGACGAGAGCAGGTTCACCCTGAGCACCTGTGATAGACGTGAAAGAGTCTGGAGAAGACAAGGAGAACGCTATGCTGACTGCAACGTCGTTCAACATGACAGGTTTGGTGGTGGGTCAGTGAGGGTCTGGGGAGGCATATCCATGGAGGGACGCACAGACCTCTACTGCCTAGGAAATGGTGCTCTGACTGCCATAAGGTATCGAGATGAAATCCTTGAACCCATTGTCAGACCCTACGCTGGTGCAGTAGGTCCTGGTTTCCTCCTAATGCATGACAATGCCCGGCCTCACGTGGCAAGAGTATGCAGGCAGTACCTGGAGGATGAAGGAATTGAAACAATTGAATGGCCTTCACGATCCCCTGACTTAAACCCAATAGAACATCTCTGGGACATTATGTTTAGGTCCATTAGGCGCCGCCAGGTTGCTCGTCAGACTGTACAACAGCTCAGGGATGCCCTCACACAGATCTGGGAGGAAATGCCACAAGACGCCATCCGTCGTCTCATTAGGAGCATGCCGCGACGTTGTCAAGCATGCATACAAGCTCGTGGGGGCCACACAAGATACTGAAAAGCATTTTGAGTGGCAAAAATTAAGTTTTGGAAAAAATGGACTAGCCCTTAACATCTTCATTTCACTCTGATTTTACGGTGTCTACACAATTGCGCCCTCTGTAAGCTGAAAACTTTTATTTCCATTAAAAGACTTGGCATCCTTTTGTTCCTAAAACAGTGCCCTGTCATTATTGGTATAGATATCCAACTTCATATTTTGATCTGATGTATCTTATGTGTTTCTTTAAGGTGCTCCTTTAATTTTTGTGAGCAGTGTATTTAACGACATTTTAATGCAGAAACTAATGGAAAATATTGCTTTTCCGCTGAAAATAAAAGGAATGTCTGCCCTTTGTTTGTTTCACAAGAACAGTAAAGAACAGGGTTAAAAAAAAAAAAGGCAGGTATCTCACAGTTTTAGAGCGTCATTGTGAAACTGATGTGTTTTGTTGCCTTGACCAACGTAGGTGTTATACATTTTGATGTAAGACCGGGTTCTTATGATCAAGTTTTTTATTGAAATAGAAGGTTCAAATACACACAAAACAGAAATAACTGTACACTGATTGAAGTTTTTATTTTAACGCACCCATCTACACCCTCTCGCTTTTCTCTCACAGTGTAGACTGACATTTGGCTTTAGCACCCACACAAGAGGAGGTGCATACCACGAAATAATGCAATTATGTGGTATGGTCTGGAGATAAATTTTATAATAAGTTAAGAGGGGCTGTCAGACAGAAAATAATTTGTCCATAGCCCCCTCGATTGTGTTTTTTTCAAGCTTCAGGTAAAGCACAAGGTCACAAAGTCATGAGGAGAAGGAAGGAGGTGTGGCACATTTCCAGAGCCAATACAATTCTTAGATGGGCCAACAGTTTGGTGAAAGCACTAACATCCACCTGCTTTGCAGTGATGATTACATTTTCAGCAGGAATCCCAAAAAATGCTACAAGTTATGCAATGCTACATATTTCTTAGCAGAGTTTTCAAAGCTGTGAAGTCTGGTTTAATTTTAGTTGCTGCTATGTGAATGAATATGTGTTTTTGCCTCCCCCATCACAGTAGGCAGTTGCTGGGCAACGGTTGAATTTGAGCAGCACTGCATTATGTGAGGATGGCATCTCTGCTGCCCCCTATTGGTTCAGAGGTCTTAAGACGCTTCACGCCTGCCTCCCTGGAGGAAATCCAACGACGACATGAAGTCGAGGAGAAAGAGCAACAGAGGAGGAAGGAGAAGAACATCGAGGTAGAAAACATATCAGCTGTCAATAACAAGTCATCAATAAACTAACAAGTATTTGATTAGTCGCCTCTCCTATTGGCTGCCTATCTGGCTGGCTGCCTCTCTGATTGGCTGTCTAACAGATAGCGGAGGAAAATCTTCCTAAACCAGCGAGTGACCTGGAGGCTGGGAAGCCCCTCCCATTCATCTATGGAGACCCACCCCCCGAGCTTCTCAACACCCCATTGGAGGAGCTAGATCCCTTCTACCAATCACAGAAGGTCTCTTTGAAAAAATATTTTTCCTCTACGGTCTGAAGAATAATCATTATCTGTGAAAATAATCCATGATGTCAACTTCAGAATGAAACTAAACGTTTGTTTAATTTGGTCATTTGTCTTACTTTCACATATTTCTGATCTCAGATCAGCATCATTCATCTTCAATTAAAAATAACAGTAATAAATAAAACACCATTCTCCCTCCGAACTCTGTTTGTCCTGTGTGTCTGTCTCTCTGCAGACGTTCATTGTGCTCAGTAAAGGAAACATCATCTACAGGTTTAACGCTGAGCCGGCTTGTTACGCGCTCAGTCCGTTCAACCCACTGAGGACCATCGCCATCAAGATCCTCATTCACTCATATCCTTTACGATGTTACACTGTAATCCTCCCTGATTGGTCAGTGAGGGAAATGTGCT
Organism: Chelmon rostratus; assembly: GCF_017976325.1. Lineage (NCBI taxonomy): Eukaryota > Metazoa > Chordata > Actinopteri > Chaetodontiformes > Chaetodontidae > Chelmon > Chelmon rostratus. Next base: position 63,744 of record NC_055674.1, read on the forward strand.
TAGCAGCAGATTTATTGAATTTTAGCTACACATGGCAGTTTACTGATAAACCATTCCATAATAATGTGTTTCATCCTTAAAATCCAAACTTTATTTAGTATGTTCATCATGGTGACAATTTTGACCAACTGTGCGTTCATGACGATGAGTGATCCCCCAGCATGGAGTAAGACTGTGGAGTGAGTCATCACACACACACTAACACACGACTGGAGTGAAATCACAGCAGTGTTGCCCTTTGGGGCCCCCCTGTAGTTTTTCTGTGGGAACATTCTCAGCTTTGTATTCAATATTGAATATTGAATTGCCCACAGTAGGCCTCCAAGTGGGGGTACACTCTGCTTTGTGTGGGGTGGGTGTGGTGGCTCCAAAAGGTATATTTGCTGGGTGAAAATATTTGATCTCTCTCCTCTTTAGCATCAGCTCGGCATGTTTTTAGTTTTTAATAATTCAAAAGTATTTTTCTGTCATTGAACAGGTACGTCTTTACATTCATCTACACATTTGAAGCAACCATCAAAGTTCTGTCCAGAGGATTCTGTGTTGGAGATTTCACATTCCTCAAAGACCCCTGGAACTGGCTGGATTTCATGGTCATCAGCATGGCGTATGAGTCAATGACTACTGACATACACTTATTCATCACAGACTCCACAACAATTACACGCTGTGTAAAACATAAAACAGAATGCTTTATGTTTTACACAGCCCCAAGTTGTCATGGCAACCTCTGAGCTGAACCCACAGGCACAGCTGAGAGCAATTCATTAATCAGAGACTGACTACCTCTGATATCTGCTGTTTTCTCAAATTGCAGCCTTTTTCAATTGTCCACTGCTTCGCCATAGTTTCTCCTAGAGACTTCATTCAAACTTTAAAACGTAGATAATTTTGTCGGCTCAGACACACACACACACACACACCGCACACACACACACACACACACACACGCACATACAGGTAACTTGATTACAGAGATACACACACACAGAAGACTTAATGTGATTACAGCTCCTCAATCATTGCTCAGTGAAAGATGATCATGTCTATGTTGACAGAGATGGTTCCCCCCGCAGTAGCCCCCCGTGTCCCTTTCAAAATTTCCCAGAGGGAATTTTCTAGTTTTTAAATGAAGTGATTCATAAAGATGCTGATAATGTACATGATGTTGAAAATGATGATGACGGTGATGTTGGTCTCTCTGTGTTTCAGATATCTGACAGAGTTTGTAGATTTGGGAAATGTTTCTGTCTTGAGAACATTCAGAGTTCTTCGAGCTCTGAAGACCATCACCGTCATTCCTGGTCAGTGTGTGTGTGTGTGTTAAATCCACCTTAAATGGCCTAATGGCACCTTGTTACAGCCCAACCATCAAACATGTCTTTGTTCTTTCATTGATTTTACAAACAGTCCGTTTCTATGTCGATGACTCGATGTTTATTATTCTGACTGGTGGGTCAGTTTTTAACCCCAATCCCTCCCCACCCCCCCTCCTTCAGGTCTGAAGACGATTGTTGGAGCTCTCATCCAATCAGTGAAGAAGCTGGCTGATGTCATGATCCTGACAGTGTTTTGCCTCAGTGTCTTTGCTTTGATTGGTCTGCAGCTCTTCATGGGAAACCTGCGGCAAAAATGTGTCCTGATGCCACCCCTGTTGCTAAGCAACAACACGTCTGACATCAATTTTGACACAGGTTACCATGGCAACGACACCCACACCAACAATACAGGATCCAGCGATTTTGATTTCTACGAGTACATTAACAATCCAGGTATAATGAAGATGGCGACATTTGACAGCCTCATGGTTTGTTAGAAGTCTTAAACTATTTTTGATGTTTGTAGCTCAGTGAAAACTACAAGCGGTGGTTTTCTAATTTAAGCGTGAAGACTGAAGAGCTGCTGGTTCCTGAAGCATTTTTCTGTACTCAGTTCAAATGATTCTTTAATGGATGCCCTGAACGTTACTGAATGGACACCTAGTTTTACCTTCGTTTCAGTCTCTAAATAGTTCAATATCCATGATCCTCTGCTGCTGTCAGACAGTCAGAATGAATGTTTGATCAGTCAGAATGTGAAGTTCTTTGCTTCACTATTCGTAGTGAAATACACGGTACAAGTACTACTGCTCTAACATCTCTGACCATCTGTCTTTCTGTCCGGTAGAGAACTACTACTATCTGCCTGATCAGCTCGATGCTCTGCTGTGTGGCAACAGCTCTGACGCCGGGTATGTTCACGTGTCTGTCTGTAATTTCTACAATAATGATGTCATGAAAAATGAAGATGATGATGATGGTGGTGTGTTGAGGATGATGATGAAGTTGAAGGTGATGTGATGATGATAATGAAGATCATGAGGATGATGATTATGGTGATGAGGATGATGATGATGATGATGATGATGTGTTCAGGGTCTGCCCGGAGGGTTATGTCTGTCTGAAGGCTGGAAGAAATCCAAACTACGGCTACACCAGCTATGACTCATTTGGTTGGGCGTTCCTGGCTCTTTTCAGACTGATGACCCAGGACTTCTGGGAAAACCTCTTCCAGCTGGTCAGTAGCTTACTGGTCCCAGTACAGTGACTGGTCCTCGCTGGCTTTTGACTTTTATTTATGAGTGTCAGCAGGTACGATGTGCTTCCTCCATCAGTTGCCTGTTAGACAGTTAAAGGTTTGCTTTTCACTTGTCTGTCGTTCCACCTGTCTTTCTCTCACCTGTCTGTGTCTCCACCTGTCTTTCTCTCACCTGTCTTTCTCTCACCTGTCTTTCTCTCACCTGTCTTTCTCTCACCTGTCTGTGTCTCCACCTGTCTTTCTCTCACCTGTCTTTCTCTCACCTGTCTATTTGCAGACACTGCGAGCAGCAGGTAAAACCTATATGATTTTCTTCGTGGTTGTCATCTTCCTCGGCTCGTTCTATCTAATCAACCTCATCCTAGCCGTGGTTGCCATGGCATATGCTGAGCAGAATGAGGCCACCATTGCTGAGGCCAAACAAAAAGAGGAAGAGTACGCTCAGATCCTGGAGGCACTGAAGAAGAGAGAGGAGGAGGTCCGTTCTGACAGATTGTCATCTGTCAACAGCATTTAATCACATTGTAGAACCCAATAATTTAATAATTTCTTGGCTATGTCACTACCGAACTAGGACTTGAACCCAAGTGCACGACTCAGGAGACAAAGTGTAAATCAAACAATCTTTAATGACAAAGTAACAAAAAAAAATCGCTCTTTACAGAGGAAGACACAAACTATTCTAATAACTAAAGATCGCTCTCAAGGAGGAAAAACAAAAATCACTCTTACGAGGAAAACGACTGTGAAAGGAAAAGGCAAGGCAAAGTATCAAAATAAAGCAAGGCAAGACTATAGGATTTAACTAGACAAAGTAACAAAGAAATACAAAACCTGGTAACAAGACGTGGCATGGATTGGCGTAGGTTCAGACTGCACAAGACAAGACAAACTGGCCCGGGACAAAGGGAAACGCAGACTATATATACACATGAAACAATCAGGGCGGGGTAGACAATCAGACAGGCAGGAAGGACACCAGGAAGTCAAGGGCCTGAAATGAGAGGAGAGTTAGGTTTCACAATAAAACAGGAAGTCACAAGACAACATGGACACAGGGCAAAAACATAACATAACTTCTTGGACATGACCGGCTATGAATAGAATTATGTGGACACATGTCATAAATTCCGAAATATGAAATAAAATTCTGAACCAATAACGTCATAACTTTTTGCACACAATATAATGATGTTATTAGACTATTGACTGGTTATTGCATTATTTGTTTAGTTAAAAAAATATTACAGATGTAATGATTGTAGCTAATAATGATAATAATAATAATACACCTCTATCTTTAGGTTTAAGTTTTCTTCATTAGCTATAAATCATCATGACACAATCTCACTGTTGCATCTCTCAGATACCTGCTCAAAAACCTAAACAAGCCTTACCTCTGAATGTTAGTCCACACACACACACACACACACACACACACACACACACACAAACGTTGTGTAAAACATAAATAAAACAGAATGGGATAATTTGATAATCCTTTTTGATATATACTCAATTGAAAACAGTACAAAAATCAATGAAGTTGATGAGGTAAAACACGAACTATACATAACCTTCATGAACTTCATTGATTTTTGTAAATATCTGCTTATTCGGAATCTGATGCAGCAACAACATTATCATGTTGTCCCAACATCAAACAAGTAGGGACATGAGCAAAAACCACTGGGAAAGTAGTGGAATGCTCAAAAAACACCTGTTTGAAACATTCCACAGGTAAACAGGTTGATTGGTAACAGGTGAGAGTATCATGGTTGGGTCTGAAAGGGGCATCCTCAAAAGACTGTTCACAAGTTGTAGATTATAAGTGGATTGTTACATTATTGATATTTGCTACATTAACACGAAAATTATTACATTTTGAGCAGATGTTAAGTTAATGTTAGTTATCACATTCTTTTCCTTCACACACCTGAACACACACAAAGCTAAACATTAATTCTTGTTGTCATTACAGCAGGCGGCCTGTAGGGTGGCGCTCTTAGAGAAACAAGAATCAGGACCACAGAAGAAGACTTCATCTGCAGAAATAAAGAGCCACGAGCAAGAACACACTGCAATGGAAGGTATAAACACATATATACACACTAAATACATACAAAATTAAGTCAGTTAAGACATCATTACCCCCAAACTGTCCCACCCCCCTGAACACACGCACGTTTTCACAGCCTTTACAAACTGATTTTTATAGACTAGGTTATAGGTTCTAATTTACATTTTATTTGACATCACTGTGAATCAGTGTCACAAGCGCCTGGAACGGCCATGTTGGATAACTGCAGTGATCATTTACCAGCTGACCTTCTCACCCTCCGTATTCATCAGCACACACCTCATGTTTACATGTGTGTCACTGACACAGAGTTATTGTGTCTTTAAAATAGATCTAATGTTGGATTATCTCGTAGATTATCATGGCGGCGATTGTGAGTCATTTTATTTTGATGATGAACGTATTAATTTGAACCACACACAAGACAAATCAGACAGAAGAGGAAAGATGAAGAATGGAAGCAGAAACATGAAGTATTAGTGGAAACTGGTGTTGTCCTGCTTACTGGTGTCCAACGCTGTATGTGTTACGACCCAGCCTAGGGGAGCAGGGATGCAACATAAAAGAGTTCGGAAAAAAGACCAAACCAAATCAAAATCACTCCCAACGAGGTGCCAAAAATCAACCACAAATTTATTACTGAACAAAAAGAGGCCTGATGCACAGGTGAACAGCTACAAGAAAAGACAAAGAAACACAATACTGCAAATATATTTACAGTGCAACGAAGTTAGTAAGTCGAATATTTTTGAAAAACAAAACACCACAAAGAGCTATACGACACACAAAGCTACAGGACAAGGCTTGTAGCAGGAAACGCCAGAACCAAACACCACTGCCGCCAACTCGAGGCTCCACCGACAACTGGGGAAGACTCTGGTTTAAACGCCAGAAGCAGCCGCAGGGACCAATCAGATGACGCCATCAATAGGTGTTCGGAGGAGGCACGACCAGCACAGCCGCTACAAAAAGAGAGAACACTCACTCCAACTCAAAAACAGGGATTGTGTCATACCTAGCAATGGGGTCAACCCCGCCTCCTCACTGAGATAAAAGTTTCGGTTCCTTCCTTGTTTAGAGTAGCTCTGAGAAGTTTTCTACGTCACTTCTAAGCTACGGCTCCTTGCTAGAAATGTTTAGGCTAAGTTAGAAGCTCTCTGAGAAGACTCTCCAGGGTCTCACTCTTGTGATTACACATTAACTGTTTCTGGCCTGTAATGCTGTCAGTGATAGCATGCTAGCATCTATCAGATTTGTAACAAGACTTTTGACTCCTTCTATTTTTGCACCAAAGTCAAATTTCAGAGTGAGCTGATAAAATGCAGCAAAATAAAAAACTTGTTAACAGCCAATTAACAGACAGACAAGAGCTTATTTAGCAGAGCAAATGATGTTAAAAATACCCCCCCCTTCAACAGGCAGAAAGTCTGAGATGGTCTTTTGGTGAAAACTTGTTTTCAAATTTATCATCTGACTAACCTGCCACGTGTTTCAGACTTTGAGGACGACCAGAGGCCATGTCCTCCATGTTGGTATGCCTTTGCCAACATATTTCTCAAGTGGGACTGTTGTGGCTGTTGGCGACGGCTCAAACAGTGTCTCTACACCATCGTCATGGACCCGTTCGTCGACCTCGGCATCACCATCTGCATTGTTCTCAACACCGTCTTCATGGCCATGGAGCATTATCCAATGACAGAGGACTTTGAGCATCTTCTGAGTGTTGGAAATCTGGTGAGTGATGAAGAAAAGTCAGTCAGTTTCAGAGGTAAGATGAAATTACTGCCAGAAGTAAAGAAGTAGTCTTGAAAATAACTACTTGAGTTCGAGTACAAAAGTTTCTACAGAACACGTTTCCCATTTCTTTTATTGTCTGTGGATATGAATGGTATCATTTCAGCCACAGATGATCTTCTTCAGGTTACAAAGTGAACATGCACCAGTATTTATGGACAGTCTGCAATTACAGGTCATCATCTGCTACATAAACACTTTTTCACTCGAGTGACCAAATATCACCTTAATACATTATGTTATGCTCCATTAAATACTCCAATAAGTAAAAATATTTTAAAAATGACATTCTTTACTTGCTGTCTATGACATAAATGAGTTTCTCTGATGAGCATGGACCATGTTGTCCTTTATGTAAATAAGTAAAAGTTAGTCCTTCAACTTCCAACATGGACGTCAAAGTCAAAGACTTTGTTAAATATTGAAAAAGTAAATTATTCCTGAACCTGAACCAAAGCCTTTTCATAAATAAAAACCAACCACAGGTGGGACTCAAAGACTCACAGACCTTCTCAGCTTTTATATAACATTACTGATAAGCATAAATACAACAGACACACATAGTGCTCTCTGTCAGTTCTCTGAAGTACTGACCTGAAACCAGCTCAGTGCACTGTGGCCTGTTAATGTGAGCCTCATGTGCAATTTCTGTTAAAACTGTAAAATTCTGACATTTGACCTCTGACTGCCTTCAGGTCTTCACAGGGATCTTCACCGCTGAGATGGTCCTCAAACTTCTTGCCATGGACCCATACTTCTACTTTCAGGTCAGAGTTACTGTTTGTTTGTCACCAGCTCAATGATCATGACTGACAACTGTTACCATGGTAACACATGTATGTGATTGTTCTGTTGCCATGGATACAGGTGGGTTGGAACATCTTTGACAGCATCATCGTTACCATGAGTCTAGTGGAGCTGGGACTGGCTAATGTTCAGGGCCTGTCTGTGCTGCGCTCCTTTCGATTGGTCAGTGTGACATCATCATTGTTGCTATTTACCAAGTAAAACAATCAAGTTGTTGTTTCCTGTCTCCTCACCTGCCTGTCTACCTGTCTCATGTCCAGATGCGAGTGTTTAAGCTGGCCAAGTCATGGCCAACCCTCAACATGCTGATAAAGATCATCGGGAACTCAGTGGGGGCTCTGGGGAACCTGACTCTGGTTCTAGCAATCATCGTCTTCATCTTTGCAGTCGTTGGCATGCAGCTGTTTGGAAAGAACTACAAAGACTGCGTCTGTCGCATCGCACTCGACTGCGAGCTTCCTCGCTGGCACATGAATGACTTCTTCCACGCCTTCCTCATTATCTTCAGGGTCTTGTGTGGAGAGTGGATCGAGACAATGTGGGACTGCATGGAGGTCTCAGGTCAGACCATGTGTCTGATCATCTTTATGATGGTTCTTGTCATTGGGAACCTGGTGGTGAGTTACTCTGTGTCCTGAGCCTGTTTCAAAATGTCATTAATTGTCCAGAGTTCAGTGGGCCAGCTGTTGCTACAGATGCATCCAGCTCAGTGGTCGGTGGTTAGGGTTTCTGGTTGAATGAGGCTGACTGGGAACAGGAAGCGAACAAAGTCTGAAATTTCTAAACCAATCAGAACTCAGATCCTGAATATTCTCCTGCCCTCTATGATCCTATATCTGTACCTGGTTTTATTACCCATTCTGAATCAGTTCCTGGATCCCTTCATGGCCTTGTTGCCAGTCCTTAATCTAGTTCTAAATTTGTTCCTGCCCTTGTTGTCGGGTTAGGGTTAGTCTGTTCCTAAATCTTACTCTGGTCATGTTTCAGGCCGTGATTTATTTGGTGTCTCATTTTAGGTGAATCTATCCCTGACCTTGTTTTAGGTCTTGAATCTGTTCCGGGCATCGTTTCAGGTGCTGAATCTGTTCCTGGCCTTGCTGTTGAGCTCATTCAGTGGTGATAATCTTGCAGCTCCAGAAGATGAAGGGGAAAACAACTTGCAGATAGCCATAAACCGGATCAATAGGGCTATGGCCTGGACCAAGACGTGGATCCTGGAACATATCTGGACTTTAATGGGAAAGAAGAACCACATTAACCCAGACCATCCAAGTAAGGCCTGACCTGTAACTACAGCAAAGACTTGCTTATGAATCTTTCTTTCTAATTATTGGTGGTCTGTGTTGACTTTTTATGTTAGTATTCATTTGTATCCATCCTGTGTTTCAGGTGTTCTGTTTGGTTTTCAGAATTTTTATTTACTTTTTCTTAGTATTTTATGAATTCAGACTGGTTTGGCGTTCTGTTTCTCTAAATCATCCACTTATGACTGAATTTTATGTGATTTACTGATTTTTCGTGTTTGTGAATCTCATTGTCAGCAGTCCACAATGGGGAAGAAAACAGGACGACGAAGGAGCTTTCGGCTTTGACCTTTGTGTCTTCAGACCAGGCAGTGTCAGAAGTCGAGTCCCTCGGCTGTAACTATGACAACCTGACCAGCAACTACCACAACATTGCCTTACTAAGGGTCCCCATTGCAGAGGTTGAGTCTGACTTTGAGATGCCTGACAATAATGATGACGAAAACGATGAAGAGGATGAAGAGGAAGAGGAGGAAGAAAAACACTCTCAGGTAAATACGGTTCTATTCTTTCATTGAAAAATGAACTTTAAGTTGTGGTGTGACGCTGCATTCACAGATACAACATGTATTTGGGGCAGCCGGGGTCTAGAGGTTGGAGAAGCGGCTTGTGAGGGTCACCAGTTCGATTCCCCCCACCGGACTGGCAGAGAAACTTGGGTGCAGTGGAGTATCCCCTCCCCTCTCCATTAGCCGGCTGATGTGCCCTTGAGCAAGGCACTTAACCCCCCCATATGCTCCCCGGGCGCCTGATGCGGCAGCCCACTGCTCCTGTGTGTTCACTGCATGTGCATGTGTGTGTTTACAGTGATGGGTGAAAAGCAGAGAACAATTTCCCAGTTTGGGATCAGTAAAGTGAATTAAAAAAAAAAAAAAATGAAAATGTATTTAATGAGGTCTCATGGAGACTCATTGACCGGTGGTTTGAGACATTCTGTGACGCTCTACAATCTGTCATCTGTCTGGAAGGCAGTCTGTCCAACTTCAGTATTAAGAACAATTAAGATAAAATGAGATTTTATTAATCCCCTATCAGAGAAATTTGGATGTTACAGGCAGCAGGCAGTAAGAGAATAAAAATTACAACATACAAAATAAAAAGTTGACCATACATACAGTATATATGGACATTTTATACAAAAGAGCTATAAAAAAATATGTTGCAGGATATAAAAATATTATTGCCAATGGAAAGAAAACTGAGAATTGCACATGGCTTTGAAAAAACTGCACATGGTGGGTATGGATAAATTAATTGTTTTAAATTTGAAAAATGAAGTGATAAACTGAGGCTGCTTCTTTCTGCAATAGACCTCCATAAATAACAGTGATGATGATGATATTGATCTCCTGTAAGCACGGTGATAAACTGCATCAAGTTGTTTTGAGGTGGAGCAGCATGAGAATAAAGATTATCTTCATGTTCCAGAACAGTCGTGATGATTTACTGTACAAACAGGTTTTATTCTGATAGAAGAAACATCTTTATTTAAGTTTCTGAGCCAGTTGCTCCACATGCTGTCTGTCTGTCCGACAGCTCAAGACAAATTCACAGGTATTTCAATGATTTTGACAGTTTTAGTTTACAGCCATTCGGTGTATGGAAAGCAGGACGATACAAAGCGGAGTTTTGGGTTCTTGAGAGTAAGAACATTTTGTCTTGTACATGTGAACCATACTGATGTGTTTGTTCAGTGTGACGAGTCCTCCGTCTGCAGTACTGTGCAGAAACATCCTGAAGTCGAGGAGGAAGAAGATGATGAAAGTCATGATGGAAACACACCTGAGGACTGCTGGAGTGACAGTATGAGCCCCCCCACACACACACGCACACGCACACACACACATGCACACGCACACAGGTCAGTCAGTGTAACAGACTTGGCTGTGTTTAGCATGTGTTTATGTATTTGATTTTTTTAGGCCACTATTAGTGCGTTTTTTAGTCGTGATTGTCATTTGTGCTTTTTTTCTTTTTTCTTTGCTATCTCATTATAGCTTGCTGGCTAACTTTGTTTCTAGCTTAAGAGTCTGAACACAGAAGTTATGGACCTGTGGTAGCGTTCCCTCTTACACAGTGGATGCAGCAGTCTGTTGCTGAAGGGACTGCTTAAGACCCCCACCATCTCATGCAGGGGGTGAGAGGGGCTGCTAATGATTGATGTCAGTGGCTAACAGCCTCCTCTCACCCACCTCCTCGATGCTATCCAGAGGATAGTCCAGGACTGAGACAGCTCTTCTGACCAGTTTAGTCTCTTTCTGTCCCTCTCAGAGCTCTCACAGCCCCAGCAGACCACTGCGTAGAAGATTGCAGATGCCACCACAGTGTGATCAAATGTTCTTAACCATGTTCTGCTCACTAGAGAGGACTTCAGCCTTCTTATCAGATGGAGATGACTTTGGCTCTTCTTGTACAGGACGTCTGTATAGTTAGCGAGCTGCTATTGGAAGTTTTACAAAAGAAAACGCAAAGACAGGTGAAGCGTTGAACGATAGCTCGAACAGGTGGTCTGGCTCTGCTGCAGGAGATGTAAAGATGTCTGTAAATATGTCAGTCTTGAGTACACTATAATGTAACCGGCTGATTCAAATAAAACATTTGTTTGTGTGTATACATTTCAGAGTGTTACCAACGCTGTCCATTGCTGGACATAGACACATCCCAAGGCAGAGGGAAAGTCTGGTCTAACTTCAGGAGAACCTGTTTCTCCATTGTAGAACACAACTACTTTGAGACCTTCATCATTTTCATGATCCTGCTAAGCAGTGGAGCTCTGGTAAACATTACTATACAATATTTTAGATTACTGATTTATACCTGATGAGTGATAACAATACGATCAGTGCTGATACTTTTTTATTTGCTTTCTTGTTTTTGTTTTAATATATATTTTATATTTATATCTGTAAGTCTGGCTGCTTTTTTTAGTCCTCCTCGATGGTGGTTGGTCTGTTTGATCTGATTACTTGACTGAGCAGCTCAGATCTGATTGGTTCTCAGGAATGTGTGCGGTGTGAGTACTAACCTGTGGAGACAACATGACCGAGAGCAGAGTGCTGATAAACTGACCACAGGGCTACTAACATGCCTGACATGGCTCAGAGTGGACCACAAAAACAGCTGTCGTTCTCTACTACTAACACGGCTGGTGCACATCGCACAGGTGAGATTAGCCTCAACTAACTGAGAACTTTTTAAAACCGTGACAGACCCTCAAACAATGACATGATCATTGTGATCATAATTCATAATGATGACATAGTAAACAAAAAAGATAACACAACATGACTGACACAAAAAACATGAAATTGCAGAGCATAATCTAAAATAATACAACATAACGCAGCCTAACGTGACATCACATTAAAGCACAACATAACATAATAGAACAATAAAGAAAAGCACAACCACGACAAGTTTATTGAATAAAGTAGAAGTAAAGTGATGTCAAACCTGGTGCTTTTTAATTTCACATGATTATGGAAACTTTTTTTCTCTGTCTGCATGTAAAGTAAACTCTGAGGCCTAATCCTGTGGCTGAGAAACTGTGATGTATGTCACCTGTCAGTCAACACCTGTGCAGGCGATGATCTCTGTCTGTATGTGAGCAGGCATTTGAGGACATCTACCTGGAGCAACGTGTCATCATAAAGACGGTTCTGGAGTACGCGGACCAGGTGTTCACCTACGTGTTTGTGGTGGAGATGGTTCTCAAGTGGTTTGCCTACGGATTCAAGACTTATTTCACCAATGCCTGGTGCTGGCTCGACTTCCTCATCGTAGATGTAAGGACATGAATACCTGCAGAAGAACAGAACCACAGTCAGAAACACGACAAAACACAGCCTGTCTCTCTGTTCCAGCTGTGTTCAATAGTCTGCTGCAGCTGACCTGCAGTCAGATGTCGTCACCAGGTGTGCTGTGTCTTACAGGTGTCTCTGGTGTCTCTGACAGCAAACATTCTGGGATACTCTGAACTGGGAGCCATTAAGTCTTTGAGGACTCTGAGAGCCCTGAGGCCCCTAAGGGCCCTGTCTCGCTTTGAGGGCATGAGGGTGAGAAAGGCGCTTTATTCACTGACGCAGACAGACAGGATGATCAGCAGGTAACCTGTCCGCCTCTCTCTGTCTGTCCGCAGGTGGTAGTGAATGCCCTGGTTGGAGCGATCCCGTCCATCTTTAACGTGCTGTTGGTGTGTCTGATCTTCTGGCTGATCTTCAGCATCATGGGAGTGAATCTGTTTGCAGGAAAGTTTTATTACTGTTTTAACGAGACGTCTGAGGAGATATTTAGCTCTGAAGATGTCAACAACAAGACCGAGTGTCTCGCTCTGATTGAGGCAAACTCCACTGAGGTCCGGTGGAAGAACGTTAAGGTCAACTATGACAACGTGGGGATGGGCTACCTGTCGCTGCTGCAAGTAGTGAGTCTCAACACTCAACACGTGATTTCACAAGGTGCAACTTGTTGTGTTCAGTTAGTAACTGCGCTATTCTGCATTATAGCAGAAACTGTAATAGAGGCAGGAAGTGAAGTGTGTTGTTGCTTCGCCTGTAGGCCGTGATGGATCCTTATTCCTCTTATCAAAAATCAGTGACCATCCTACCTGCTCCTAACTAATTTAACATATAAACACTACACAAGCGATTCAGTCTTATATAAGAAACCGTGAAACCACGAGACCTGACGTGTTATAGCATCATAATAACCACTTTGTTCTGACTAGAGTATCAATAACCCCAATATCGAAGGATACACCACCTGTCTGTGTTTGTTAAGCTGAAGTGTGTCTTTGATTTCCTGTGAGTCACAATTCAAACTTTTATAGTTAATCCTTTAACAGTTTAGAGAGATAGCAGCCTGAAAAGAGTATCTGAGCTAACATCCTTTCCACTGTTAGGTCAGGGGTCGGCAACCGGCCCCCTGTGGCTTTTGAAAATAATGAGTATTTAATCAACATGTACTTCATTTTAGTTCAGTTTTTAAAACAAACACCTCACAGATGACAGCTTACGATCCCGTGTAAAGATGAAGGTGACGGCAGATGGCTCATGAGTGGTAAAGCTTGCCGACCCCTGTGCTAGGTCGAACTGTAGTGACTCAACTTTTTCTGTTCAGCTGTCTGAGTGAAAACTTGTCTTAATGAGTTTCGTCTCTTTCAGGCCACATTTAAAGGCTGGATGGACATCATGTATGCAGCGGTGGACTCGAGAGACGTCAGTCCAACAATTAATAGTTTTAAAAATTCTGATACTAATACTGGTAGTTATTCTGGTATTGATACTGGAATTGGTACTGGTACTTCAGCCATGTTTCCACCAAATGCTTTCTGTATCCTTAAATCTAACTAATCATTGTTTCCACTGCAGACAGCACTCCTGAATGAAGGCAGGCTGGTACTGGGACTTTGGGGCTAACCCATTTAACTTTTCCAGCATTTGGGAAATAACAGAAAAGACTTCTCTTGGTTTGAGAAGATACTGAATTTTTGAACACTTTCGCCTGTAACGTACTTTTACTTCCAGACTGCTAACTTCCTGCTAACCTTTTCATCTGCTGTGTTCAAGGCACACTGACTATGCACTGAGCTATGTCTCACTGTGGTCAGTGGTCTGCAGTGTTTGAACCCCACCTTTTAGTACTGGCTCAGCTCACTTAGAACCTCAACAGGTTGTTAACAACCAAACAGGACCGAGTGGAGTGATCCTGTTGATCCCGTTGATCCCGTTGATCCTGTTGATCCTATTCAGAACTGTTGACAGTTCTAGTGTGGAACAAATGAACTGGGCTGCTTGATGGAAACGTGGCTGTATCCTGGCACTAGTACTGGTATTAATGTTGGTACTGATACTGGAAATGTTACTCATACTGCTATTAACATTACTACAATTACAGATACTCATACTGATACTGCTACCCTACCATTGTTCTAATCATAACAGTAAAATATCAGATCTACGTCAAGTTGTATGTGTGACTTGACTCTGGTTACCATGGTTACTATACTGAGTGTGTGTGTGTGTGTGTGTGTGTGTGTGTGTGTGTGTGTGTGTAGGTGGAGTCCCAGCCGATGTACGAAGCTAACCTATACATGTACCTTTACTTCGTCTGCTTTATCATTTTTGGCTCCTTCTTCACCCTTAACCTCTTCATCGGAGTCATCATCGACAACTTCAACCAGCAGAAGGCCAAGATATGTTTCTACTCACTGACAGCCTGTTCAGACTTTAAGAGTTTAAACTGAAAGATCACCTGAGCTTTGTCCGGATTCAGTGAATAAATATTGTTTTCTTTTGTCTTTACATGGGAGGAACAGATATTTTCATGACGGAGGAGCAGAAGAAATATTACAATGCCATGAAGAAACTGGGCTCGAAGAAACCTCAGAAACCCGTTCCCCGACCTGAGGTCAGTTCAGTTTTTTCAGTAAATAGAATTTAAAGATGCATTTCATGCAGTTTTCAGTGCTTTTTCCGGGCTACCATGATGTGCTTTTCTTTCTGTCTCACTAGAATAAGTTCCAGGCTCTGGTCTTTGACCTGGTGACCAAACAGTTTTTTGACATCTTCATCATGGTGTTGATCTGTCTTAACATGGTAACCATGATGGTGGAGACGGACGAGCAGAGCGTGGAGAAAGAAATCATCCTGTACTGGGTCAACCTAGTCTTCATCGTCATCTTCACCACCGAGTGCACTCTGAAGATCATCGCGCTCCGGCAGCATTATTTTGCCGTCGGCTGGAACATCTTCGACTTTGTGGTCGTCATCCTGTCCATTGTTGGTGAGATGGCGAAGGGTCTAGTGATGTCATTGTCTTATCATCCAGTCTCTTGTGTCAGAATGTTTTCTCTTTCCATGTCTTAAAATTTAGGAAATGGGCCATTAAATTTGACCTGATGGTGGTTTTTTGTCTAGTCTTCACATTTAGTCGTGTTAATACAACAAACATTTTCTCTTTAGCCCAGAAGAGGAAAAAATGTTCCATTTTGCCATTTTTTTCTTCCCCTCAGGCCTCCTCCTCGCTGACATCATAGAGAAGTATTTTGTCTCACCCACGCTCTTCCGTGTGATCCGATTGGCTCGTATTGGCCGAGTTCTTCGCCTCATTCGTGGAGCCAAGGGGATCCGGACACTGCTGTTCGCCTTGATGATGTCACTTCCTGCCCTCTTTAACATCGGTCTCCTCCTCTTCCTCATCATGTTTATCTTCTCTATCTTTGGCATGTCTAACTTCGCCTATGTTAAGAAGGAGGCCATGATTGACGACATGTTTAACTTTGAGACATTTGGGAACAGCATGATCTGTTTGTTTATGATCACAACATCAGCTGGGTGGGACGGTCTGCTGAGTCCCATCATGAACACCCCACCGGACTGCGACCCCCACATAGAGAACCCAGGATCGACAGTCAGAGGAAACTGTGGCAGCCCGGCTCTCGGTATTGTCTTCTTCACCACTTACATCATCATGTCCTTCCTGGTGGTGGTCAACATGTACATCGCCATCATCCTGGAGAACTTCAACGTGGCCACAGAGGAGAGCACTGACCCTCTGTGTGAGGACGACTTCGAGATGTTTTATGAAACCTGGGAGAAGTTTGACCCTGACGCTTCGCAGTTTATACAGTATAGGTGATGCACACCTGCATTAGAGTCCTGCTTTCTGTGAACTCAGTCTTAATCTGGCGAGTTATTGATCACAGTCTGACTCCGATGTGTTGTGTTTTACAGTAAACTATCAGATTTCTGCGACACTCTGAAGGAGCCTCTGAGGATTTCCAAACCAAACACCATTAAACTGATTCACATGGATCTGCCTCTGGTTCCTGGAGACAAGATCCACTGTCTGGACATCCTGCTTGCTCTCACTGCTCAGGTAACATGACCTGGTCACATTTTTTTTTCATGTTCATCGTTTTCATGTCACATTGTGTTATATCATATTACATGTGTGCAGGTTTTGGGCGATTCAGGAGAGATGGATGCTCTCAAAGCCAGCATGGAGGAGAAGTTCATGGCCAACAACCCCTCAAAGGTTCTATTCTATTCTGTAGTTTTACCTATTATCTTAATCCATGAGAATTTCATATAATCCAATACAATACTGGACGTGTTCAGATGATGTCAAAGAGCCCTCAGGCATGAATTTATTTTAGAGGAAGATGACTTGTTGGGGTTTGATTCTGGATTATATCATGAAGAAAATAGAAATTATTGATCAAAATTTGCAAAAAGCTTTCTACTCTGACCTTTCCTCTGTTCAAATATTAGTATTAATATTACTCAACCCCCACAAATGCGACGGAGGTCATTCATTGGCTCATTCTCACATCTGAGAAATATCCATCAACATTGACCAAGACTGTTTATTAATTTATCAAATAATAATGATGACAGTAATGATGTCACAGGTATTTATTGTTGCCTACAGGTGTCATATGAACCAATCAGCAGCACTCTACGGAGGAAACAGGAAGAAGTGGCGGCAACGGTGATCCAACGAGTGTACAGGAAACACCTTCTGCAGCGGACCGTCAAACTGGCATCGTACAAATACAGAGAGAAGATGGAGGGACGGCGAGCTGAGGAGTCGCCGCCGGAGACTGAAGGACTTCTCTATAAACGAATCAGTCAGCTGTACGGAAATGGTGCAGAGACAGAGGAGCCTGTCTCAGGTGTTTCAGGTGAGGATCCCCCCACCTGGGTGGAGCTTCAGAGTGAGTTCCTTCTCCACACTGCTCCTCCCCTCAATGCCCCCACCATCCTGCGAGACGAAAGCCTGAGGGAGTCTATTGTCTGATGGAACAGCTGTGGTGTTTCCTGTCGGAGAAGCCATGGATTATCTCTCTGTAAACTCGAGCGTCTGTAAAGACTCAGCAGAGCAGCATTAACGCTGCAGATCTTAAACCATCGACGCCTGAAAAACTGCTGCAGCTTTTCTGGAACTGTGTCAGTCGATTCTTTGCTCTTCTGGCTTTGCACATGAAAACATTTTATTACTGCGTCTGCGTCATTTCCTGCTTGTGCCTAGTTGTTCCAGGAGTTTTTCATCGTCTAACAGAGCTCTGTCTTTGCAGATAAAGTATAAAAGGCCAGGTGATTTTACCCTACCAGGTGTATATCATGCTTGTCACTTATAGCTTTGACTGGTCCACAGTGTTCTTTAACATGTTCAGGAGTCACCTACTGTGACCAAAGAAGTATTTTAATGAACATTTGAGATGACCAATCCTGTGGAGCTATGCAGCGGTCAGATCTAAACTAAGCTGTTTGTCACGATGCCAGCTCGTGGACATTCTCACATCTGCTTTGTTTCCTGCTGCTTAACGGCCTCCTTCGTCCTTTCAGATCTGCAGTAACCCATTTTCCCACACCCCCTCCACTCTGCCTGTCAGCCCTGCAGAATACAGATCCTCTAATGTGCTTCCACCTTAGTTTCAGTCTGCATGATCCCCCACCTGCCATCATCCATTATCCTGAAGCCTTTTGAAGTTCTCTTCTACATGTCTGGCTTTGACTTTTGCCTGTTTTTGGACCACAAGCAAACATGAAGACTTACTTATTTAGTCTCTGAGTCGAGCGTCTGGGTTCAGACCTGTTTCTCTGTTGAGCCGTTACACGGTGAGACAGAAACGTGTCTTTGACAGTTAAACAACCTGATATGTTGGATGAAGTTTGTTTGAAAGTGCTTTAGTGATTTTTGACAGACCAGACAGCCAATGGAAGAGCAGCATTTGAACACACAAGATCTGTTTCAAGATAACATTTGATTTCACTTAAACAGAGTTCAGGGAGATTCAAGAATGTTTCAGGGAAAATCAAAACTACTGAAGACAGCTGCCCCCACAGCTGAATGAAAACACTCCTGTTTTTAAATTGGCTGTGTAATCACATTACCAAGCTGTTCCTGCTGGCCCTGACGTGACTTTACGTGTCATCAATCACTTGTCATACATCTGCCGTGCAATTCCATGTGGCCATCGGGTTCTACTGACATTTATCTACTACTACTACTACTCCACTACAATAAACTCCAATATCCTCTAAACAAAACAAAAGAAACACTCAAAAAAATCTGATTTCTGAATTCTGATTATTTGATTCACCGACACATTTAACAGAAAACGAGATTTTTATGTGAAACTGCAACAAATGAACATGAGTTAGACATTACACTGGAGTGATAACAAGGTGAACCAGCCAATGGACTCTTACATTAACAGCCAATCAGAGCTGGTTCAGACTAACTGAAGCTGAACATCATCAAACTAACTGAGGAAAAGTTTCCAGGCACATTTAATCTATCTGTGGACAGATCAATGGACAGATCTATAGCAGGTCCACTTTGACCCCGGACTCTCTGATTGAAGCTACAACAGGTGACCAATGAGAACAAGGGTCGTGGTTAGAGAAAGGTCAGCCCTGAGGCCAGTGGAGAAACTTTATTTAAATCTCCTGCAGGCCACAGCAGCAGCTTCCATCTATTTAAAATAATATTTAATCTGTCTGATTCTCTGTTTCCTCATCGCTCATCGTCCTTCTCTCGCTCAGTGCCAACCATACTTCACACTAATAACAACCGAGGTGAGGTTGCAGTATTATTAGATTTTTTTAATGTGTAATGTGACAGTAACGGGAGGTCATATTGTGTTTTGGGGGTGCAAGCCATTTAAAAATGAATTCTGTGGTCTCAGAAAAGTTTGACAGTTGACAGTTCGGATCAATCAGTTGGTTTCCTCGTGTTGCACGTTGATACGTTTCATTGCTGTTGGTTACCATGACAACTAACTATTATAATGGAGCTAAAAGAAGACACTGTGAGTTTTTTTCTTTCTTGGGCTCTTGTTGTTGCTTTGTTTTTGTTTTTTGCAGAAACTCTGTTTATGAGATGAATATCAGCCGTTACTCACTTTGGCATTATCTCCTCTGACCTTCCTGTCTCACAGCGTAAAGCAGGTGAACATCTTCACTGGAACATCAAGAGAGAGATTTGGAGGCTCTCACTTTTATTTTACAGCTGTAACATAACATGATGTCTCATTATGATGTTACTTATGAAAAACTACCTGAATACTGCAGTCTGTGGTACAAAGTAGAAAGCTGCAAACATCAAATACATTTATGTGTTTATATATTTGTAGTCTGTAAATAACAATGACACGTGGTTCCAAATGATAAAACCGACAACTGGGAAAGTCAACTTTAAACAAACTAAATGTTACAAACAAAGGTGAGTTAAGAGAAGTGGTGATTTAATACAAGTTGATCATTAATGATGAGCTCTTTCTCCATCACTGAGCGGATCAGTCTCTTTCTTTCTTTCTTTCTTTCTTAATTCTGTATTATTTTATGTACTTTTTGTATGATAAATCAGTAATTATATTAATCTGTGCAGTAATTCTTGTTCACCTCAAACACCAGTTGTTTTTCATCTTTTGTTTCTTTAAGAATTCACTCAGAAAGATGAAGTTTGTTAAACTGTGATGTCTTGTTGCTAAGAAGCCAACGCTTCATGTGATTGGTGGATGAGTGTCGGCGTCATCAGCCGACTGATTGGTCAGTTTTTGGTGTTTTGAGGATAATGAATGACAGACGTGACCTGTGAAGACAAATTGATTAAAGTTTCAAACTCTCCTGAAAATGTTTCTTCTCATTCTTTAGGCTCACCTGATATTTGCACCTTTACATCTCTGCATGTTTCCTCCTGCACACCTTTGCACCTGTACAGCTTTACATCTGTGCATGTCAACATCTGCACACCTGAGCATGACATTACCTGGACACCTGCACACCTCTGTATCTCTACACGTTTACACCTACACACCTGCACCTACAACTTTATATCTGCACATGTGAAATCCTGCACATCTCTACACCTGTATATGTGTTCATGTTGCACAGCTATACAAATCTATATCTGCACATGTTAGCACGGGTACACCTGTGCATGGCATCACCTGGATGTCTGCACTCCTGCTTTCATTGCTATGATGTTAATTTTACATAAAGACTGAAGTATTCATCCCCCTGAGCCGTGGCCTCCACTTCTAGGCCAAGAGGATCACAAGTAGTAATGATTTAACGTTAATTTAAACATGATAGTCAATGTGACCTTTGCTTTCTTC
Source organism: Chelmon rostratus (assembly GCF_017976325.1). Taxonomy (NCBI): domain Eukaryota; kingdom Metazoa; phylum Chordata; class Actinopteri; order Chaetodontiformes; family Chaetodontidae; genus Chelmon; species Chelmon rostratus. The sequence goes on from NC_055674.1 coordinate 84,433, forward strand.
AACTGAGCCTTGCAAAAGAGACAAAGCTTAAATGTGAAAGTAACCTTATTCTTAATTTTTTCTAAGAACCCCATGAGCAGAGTGGTCGCTAGTCTTCCTGTGATCCTTATTAATAGATCAACAAAAATACAAATTAAAGTCGCACAGTATCAATACAACCATGCTCAGAAAATATATGAAATAACTCTACACATACAGCAACAACAACAGCGACCCATAGCTTAAAAAAAAAAAATTAGCAAAAACACACCAAAAAAAAGTAGAAAAACAGGCAAAGAGTTACTGATCAGCTATAATACCAATAACATTAATGATAAACTATTTAATTTATGTTTAAACCACTTCTTGAAGGAGAATCTATTTTTGACACATTTGATGTTACTAAGATGTTCCAGACTGAAGAACCTCGACACAGAACAGCTACAACATGTGAGGACATGAGGACAAGGTACTGCCAGCTGACCAGAATTCACCTGCCTCGTCCCACCCCATGATAAAAACAACAGTGAAGACATCTTTCACAGAAGAAGTGTGGTGTGTTATTCCATATGACAGTTTGCATGAATAACAAAAGACTTCCACAGTTAGCCAGGATAGCCGTGTATTCATCTCACACATTAGTGCGGTCAGAACAAAGAACGACCAATCTGGGAGCTCTGTTCTCTACAGCTGCTTTTTAATATATTTATATTTTTCAGCATCATTTTAACAGACGACCAGGCAGTACTCCAGGTGTGACAGAACAAGTGCTGTAGAGGCAGGGGTGTATTTCTCACCTGTCACTAGGTGTGTATGTGTGTGGGGTGGAGCTGTGGGTGTGGTTGAGTGTGTGTCGTTGGAGAGAGTGATTGCCTGATGAATATTACCTGCACCTGCCTGTGAATTTGCTTGGTCCAGGGAGAGAGGAGACCATCATATAGTCCAGTAATGTCCAGCTGCATAGAATGTTTGTTGAAAGTAACCTGGAAATGAAAGGGCTACGGGCAACGGCTCTGTATTCCCCTCTCTGTGGGGGGGGTCTGAGCACTCTGAAGGACCTCAGTCTCCTCAGGAGGTGGAGGGACTCTGGCCCCTCTTGTACAGGGCGTCGGTGTTGTGGGACCAGTCAAGTTTATTGTTAAGGTGAACACCCAGGTACTTCACTGTCTCAATGTCCTCCCCCTGGATGTTCACTGGTGAGTGTGGTGCTCACCAGTGAACATCCAGTCCACAAAGTCCATGATGACTGACCGGTGCTCCAGCTCGTTCCCCTCTGACACACAGCCCACGGTGGGGGGGTCATCAGAGAACTTCTGAAGATGGCAGCCGTCTGTGTTGTAGGTGAAGTCCGAGGTGTAGATGGTGAAGAGGAAAGGTGAGAGGACGCTGCCCTGGGGTGCTCCCGTGCTGCAGACTACCACCTCTGACTCACAGCTGAGCATTCGCACGTGCTGTGGACGGTCAGTGGGGTAGTCGATGGTCCAGGCAGCCAGATGTCTGTCCACTCCTCTGTCCTCCAGCTCCCCCCCCAGCAGTGCCGGTCTGATGGTGTTGAAAGCACAACAATGGACTTGTCCGTGTACAGCTAAGAAGTGCAGACTAAGGAGTTCTTCAGGTGTGTACGTGGGACGCTCGGAGCTGTGGCTGAATCCAAAAGGGGTCTCCGACGTGGATCCAAAAAGTGCAAAAATCAACACCAAACAAAACAAAAGAGTAATAAAAGTTGGTTTCCCACATGCAGAGTTGCACAATGCTTCACCCACTTTAAAGAAAGATAAAGAAGAAGAAGTGTCTTTTTACAAAACAAGGAAAGAAAACAGGGGTCAGAGCAACCATAACCAGCTGCTGGTCATCCAGCGCCATCTTGAAAGGAAAAGTTTCGGTTGCTGTTCTGCCAAATACAGCATATTTATTTCTGTTCAAACTTGTTCGTTTTCACCCATTCGGTAATGATGCAGCTCCACGTGTATGTTCTCTCTCAGCTCTGCTCAAGTTTGTGATGCACAAAACAATGCTGAGCCACCCTCAGACATCAAGCAACCATTCACATCCCCTGAAAACCGCCTGAACATCCTGCAACAGAGGGAATGACTCCATCCCCTGCCTGGCTCAGAGGCAGCGCCGCAGCTGTTGTTGTCAAATCTAAACGGGCAAAGTTCAAAGAGAAAGACAAGAAGAGCAACAGCTGCCAACAGATCCGACATTACTTATGATTACGTCACACACCCTGAACACACACACACAGTTTCCTGTTTCAGTCGAGTGTTTCAGAGGAAATCTCAGCTGACACGCAACTCAACGAGTTCGTCTCTCAAACTGGAAAGATTCACTTCAACGTGTTCACACACTGAAATCACTGCATGCTAATAATAATATGCATGTTTATAATAATATAAAGCAAACCTGGAGGTCCATATGAAGCTTCTACACATTATTAAAATAAATTCTTACTAATCTGGTTTTGTGAATGGCATTATGTAGTAGTTATTTAGTTTCTGAAATATTTACAACAGAAGAAGATAAATTGACTAATCAAAAATTAAAGGATGCAGTAAAAATGACTGGATTAAATATCCAGTGTGGCTCAATACAGCACCGACATTATACTGAGTAAGTAAATAAAAATATCAATGTATCAATAAAACTTGTTTTTTTCAGTCTGTGGGGACTGGATTTCAAGATTTCACCGAAAGATCGGTGGACAAGTTGAATGGTCAATAGGCCAAATAATTATTAGTAATAATTACTGTTTTTTATTGACTTGTACAGATTCATCAGATAGTTGTAGAGTCCATTAGTAGAGTCTCAGCAGAGTGTCGTCAATAGCAGAGAAACATGTTGACTGTAAACTGATGTGAGCAGAATCATTAGTACACACATGTCAAACCGACTCCATAAAGAACCGTGTGGCTGCAAGTTTTCATTCCAACCAAGGAGGAGCACACCAGGCCAACCAATCAACATCAAGGGATCACTAGTTATCAGCTGAAGACTGAGATCAGTTTAATAATTGATTCCAGCCTGGTGTGCTCCTCCTTTATTGGAACGAAAACCTGCAGCCACACGGTTCATTATGGAGTCAGTTTGACATGCCTGCATTAGTCTCTTCTACTCAGTCTGTAGGCAGCTGCCGCCCCCTGCTGGACCACCTGTGACTTACAGAAATCTCTCAGAATTATGGGTCTGAAATGGACAGTAGATTATTTCAGATACAGAACATAGTTGACATCGTTTCAAAAACCTTGGGGGACATAAAGATTTTATTTATTATTATTTGATATTATTTGATAAAAATGAAAAGAGATAATTCATATAAATGAGAAATAATATACAACTTAGATAAAAACATGATTATGGACCCATCTGGCTATCATGTGAGGATATCGTGTGTGGAAAAACCCCTCCCCTTCACACCAGGTAGCCAGACGGGTCCATGCCTCTGCAAGAGGACAAATACCTGAGACTTCCCACCAATCAGTAGGAAGATAACAGGTGAAGCGTCTTCAAGAAGTTAAAGTGGTGCAAAAATATGAAATAAACTGTCAACAATATATGCAATGAAATTTGGAGTGTGTTGACACTGACATGTTGAAAATGTCCAGTCTGTGGCTGTTTGGCATTCAGTGATCTGTAGCACCCACAAGACGGGAAAAGTTGGAACTGGTGATGCTTCCTCAGTCTAGAGGTGTGTAAGTCCTGAAGTCGGGCTGGAGGGCAGCTTGGCTCACGTGATATTCTCACCAGTCCTTATAGTCCGTTGTCCCAAACCAGACAATGATGGATGTACATAGAACAGACCAGATTATTTCTAAACAATGTACAACAATGACATCTGCACAAAACCTATTTTAACTGCAGTCAGGAAATCCCATGCCCACAGCTTTCTGGCTAGTCGCCACCTGCCTCCACAGAGTTGCCTAGCGACCCAGAGGTTCCTTCATGGTGGAGCCACAGGCTGATGGGAAAGCACCCCTAATATTTTACACCAGCAGACACAACAAAACCCAGAAACCAGCCAACTGAAACACTCTGCTCACTGCAAAAAAAACTTTGACCTGCTGCTGTGGTAACAATTGATGCTGAATAAAATGAACCCCTTTAGAGAAGTTAGCTGACCGAGCGTTACTGCCTGGCTTTTTTTATTTTGACAACTAAGTAACATAATTCACCTCGCTGTCGTTCAAACTTTATCACACCATTAAACATCTTGCATTCATTATTATTATTATTATTAATGCCTGATTTATTCAGTTTAGTGAATTAGTAGACATTTAGGTATAAAATGAAATGTCGTCAGAAATAAAGTTGTCTGTGTGTGTTCTTTGAAGTCACTGTCACACCGCGGTGAGGTTTGTCTCGTCTTGGGTTTTTGTCTTGTCATCCCCTGTTCTATTTTTTGAATCTAATTCCCCTCTCGTTTCAGAGCACTTGCCCTCCCTCATGTGTCACCGGTGCGTCAGCCTGATTACCCATTGTCTCCACCTGTTACCTATTACCCTCCATGTGTTTAAATGGTCTGCGTCTCCCTTGTCTCGTGCCAGTGTGTGTTTGTCCTTAGGTCGTATCACCCGTGCCTACTCTTGAACCACAGCCACAGATCATCCCTTGTGTAAGCCATTGTTCCTCCTCGTGAGCGTTTTATGTTGATAAAGTTTCATAGTCTAGTCAGAGCTTTCTGTTCCTTTGTTAATTCCTCGTTATTCCAAAGTTCTCCTTAAGAGTGTTTTCGTTGTTCTCGTTTCATAGTCCTTTTGTTTGTTTACTAGAAATTTCCTTATCCTCAGTGTGAGCGTTTTTTGTTGTCTTATCATAGCCTGTATATTCGTCTTTGCCTTTTCCTTCCCTTCCCTCCTAGCGAGCGCTTTATGTTCTAACCTCCCAGAGATATTGTGATAATCCTCCGTCTTTTTAGCGGAGCTTATTTTGGTTTGTAGTGGTCTAATCCCTGCGTTGAATAATTTTGATAGCCTTGTTTTGTTTTCTCCCTTTGGAGCGGTTATTGTTTCTTAAGTTTCATAGCCTATATTCCTCCTCTTTGAGCGATTTACGTTATTCTAGTTATTCGTTTGGTTTCCCTAGACCACAGTCAGGTCCTCCATAATATTTGCTAAGAGTAATTTCACAGCTATTGTTTTCACGCCTGTCGAGGAGTCTTTGGCGAGTTGTGATTAAATAAACTCTGTTGCTGTGTACTCTGCGCATGAGTCCTCTTTTCCAGTATCGGCCTGACAGTCACGTATTGAAAAGAATTCCAACTCCTTCAATTTAATGATTGATTTGATTTCTTTATTTTCCTTCAAATGAAGGTGGTGCCCCACACTTCAACAGGTCCAAAGATTAAATCTAAAGTGCTCGTTATGCTACAATGTTGTATGTTATCTACTAAACTTTAGAGGACTTGTGACGCGTATGACCCATCTCAATGGTTTTCATCTCAGATAAAAAAATGGTCTTGTAGATTTGCATAAACCCTTAATGTGACAAACATGTTGTAAATCACTTCTTTCAGCCTGATACAAGTTTTTTTTCCATTCACTAACATGTGACCACAGTAAAAAAAAGGAATTTCACTGTACCGAGCTTCAAATCCTGCATTCAGAAATCATCCCAAAGTCACTTTTTCATGACAACATGAACAGAAACAGAACGAATGAAAACTGTCGATTTGACAGATTCTCTGCAAGCACGAAATGACTGCTTCCTGCTTGAGTCCCAGCAGGAGGCTACATCACCTGTGCAGGTAAGCCATGTCCACTCTGACTGTGTGTCATTATCACCACGGAGACCAGATGATGCACAGATATTAAAATGAATGACCCTGCAGGGAGTCTGTGAATAGTCAAAGAAAGTGAGTCAGTGAGAAGGTCACAGTGAGAAATCCCAGCACACACATACATTGACACACACACACACACACACACTGTTCATACACAGAGAGAACACACACACACACACACACTGTTCATACACAGAGAGAACACACACACACACACACACTGTTCATACACAGAGAGCACACACACACACACTGTTCATACACAGAGAGAACACACACACACACACTGTTCACACACACACCTGTTGATGCCACCTACGTTAGCTAACCCTTTATGAGTTGTATGTGAGATATTTGTGACGAGAAATGATCACTGATAATGGGTGAAAAACAATATGATACATGATGTATGTTCTGCTCTCACTCGTTATCCATCACTGTCTGGTTTGGATCAGCCACCAGACAGGACAGGAACCGACTACAACAGACAGTCAGGACTGCAGAGAAAACCATGGGTGTCAACCTGCCCTCCATTCAGGACTGATCTGGTCAGGGAACAGTCAGGGATCTTGCACTTCCTGTTTTATTGTGAAACCAAACTCTCCTCTTGTTTCAGACCCTTGACTTCCTGGTGTCCTTCCCGGCTGTCTGTCTACCCCGCCCTGATTGTTTCCACCTGTTCTTTGTTACCTTGTGTATACATAGCCCACGGGTGGATCTCATTTCTCAAAATTGTCGTTTCCTCGCTCCTCGATCCTCGCTCGAACCGGAAGTACTTCTGGTCCGCCATCTTGCCGGCCGTCCCAAAGCGCAAATCACGGCTCTGAGGATCGAGGAGCGGGGAGGGCCCTCGGAGGAGCTATGAGCAAGGATACATCAGTGCATCCTACCCGGAAGTCTGTCAACTGAACGGTATGAAGACTCCGCCCCCACAGCTGGCACGTTTGAACGAGGTGGAGAAAGTGCGCTAGTGTAAATATCCTGCAGTGAATGGCTGTAATTCAGATGAGCCTAACTTAAAGTTATGTTCTCCAAAGAGCGATAATACAAGAACATGAGGATCCGTCATGTTTCAATCACGTAAGAGATGATGTATAGTGAGCAGGGACCATAGGAACCTGCTCACTATTATCCCGCTTTGAACTCTGCTCACGACTAAAGCATTCAATATAAAGTGACACAAAACACTGATTAAAACATATTTATTGATTTAAAATGAGTCTACTCTCGTCTGTCATCGCTCTCACTGCGCAGCGGCTCTGAAAGTAAAACACGTACGTTGCCTAGCAACCGCCTCTCACTGTGCGCAGGCCGGCAGGCAGGAAAACTTATTTCTTTACAGATATTCAGAGAAATCATGTCAAATGTGGAGAAGAGACGGAATATCCCAGACCTGAGAGAGACGGAGCTGGAGACAGAGTTTGGTTTACCGCTCTTATTTCTACTGATGGATAAAAGTCCCGCAGCAGCTGATTTCTGCGTTCAGCGTCAGACATTAAAACATCTGTCTCCAGTTTTGTCTCCACTCAGCAGTCTTTAATCTACAACCTGTTCTAACACTAACACATCGGCCTCTCGTCACTTGTTCTGCGTGTTATCTGAGTGAAATAATGTGTTTCATGTAGGTTTCTCTTCACTAACAGGTCTGAAATGTGTCTCATTGAACGGGACAGAAGACACAGCGAGGCTGATAAAGTTCAGGTCAGAAAGTGACACCTGTTCACCTGAAGAGGCGTCCAGCCAAGAATGAACTCATTAATTCTCATGTGTGTTAATAAAAGTGTTTCATATTTATTTGCTAGTGCTGGAGACTTTTTAACAATGTAAATATAAGTATAAAATGTAAATATATCGAGGGCGGGGGGCGGTGGGGGTGTGAATATAATGGTAACTGCAGCAGGTCCAGCTGTGTCGCGTCATCAGAAACAGACGTCGTTTCACGTGACGCTTCAGAGGAAAGGACGTCTCAATTCTCATAAAACATGTTTCCTCGTTTCTTCTCTCCTTGCGTGGTTTCCTTGCGTCCTCTCATGCACCCCCGGTGGGAGGGACTAAGACGCAAGGAAAAGACGCAAGTGAGGGAAACGAGGATGCAATTTTGAGAAGTGGGATCCACCCCACGTCTCCCTTTGTCCTGTGAACCGTGTGATCCTCGTCAACCCTGTCTCGTTACCTTGCCTAGAAAGTTTTGGATTTTCTTAGCTTTTTGATATTGAATGATCCAGGGGGTTCACACGAGTTGACAAAGCTGGTGATAAGCTCCCTGTATTCAAGTTCATTCCTCTGTGATACAAATCCAACGATGGCTGTATCATTGGAGAACGTCTGGAGGGGGCAGCTGTCAAGTTTAATGTGTAAAGGGGGAAGAGGAAAGGAGGGGGAACAGGGGTAAATGTTCCTCCCCTGTTGAAAAACAGATTCAGTTCATCAGCTCGTTGCCAGTCTCCAGGTTCTGGGCCCCTTCCACTGTCACTGCTGTGGCCTGAGATGGTTTACAGGCCTCTCAAAACCTCTCTGGTATGTTTTACCTGTATTTGTTCACAGTTTATGCAACACTTGACACGTATATAGATATTGTATGCTGTCAAATTCCGTAATACTTTGCCAATAAAGATGATTCAGCTGCCTTTTGACTGGTCAGCCTTTCAGGTGTCATCAGACTGGCTGGCAGGAAGCGAGATGGACAGCACGAGCACACAGTCAGAGTTTGGACACACCTTCTGGTGCTACCTGGACACATCATCAGTGAAGAACCCGGGGGCCGTGGGGCGTTTCGGTTCCTTAATCTTCATACACCCTCGCAACCCATCCGGGGGTCATCAGTCCCCAGCTTGTGTCCAAGTGGCCTGTTGCTTCACTTCAATGTGTTGTCTGGTATATTTCCTCAGTCGTCAGGTTCTGTAGTAAATGAAGATCATCCTTCTTGTTGGGCGTTTACTTTGTGAAATGTCATTAAATAGTGAAATCTACAACAGAATATTAGCTGGTCCCAGGTCTGCTGTGTGGAGCGTATGCAACATATCTCAACCAGAGAAGGGAAATACCAAAGCTCTTAACACAAAATTTAAAGCTGAAGTGAACTTCTTTTTAACCGTTTTTTCAGCCGTAGCTCATAAATGTGACATATGAAACATTGACGTTGGATATATTTTAATTTCAGGGACATTAAGTCAGAGATGGTCATTTCTGTCAGAAATATTTTTAGGATGATGTGAAATGCGGCTGATTATTGAAACAGATTGAAAGGGACTCAGAGAGAAAAATGAGTTTTATGTTGTTTTGTGGTCTCTTTCAGCTTCTGACCGAAGTTTAGTCGTGTTTATTAACCAGATGAATCTCTTGTTGTTTGTCGTCTCATGTCTCTGGGCTGATGTGTCTCTGCTCGTATCGCTGTCATATGTGTTGAATAAATTCACTTTCCTTTGTGATGTAAGTGCTAAATGTCTGACCTCAGATCTGTGACAGCTGTGAATAAATTCACATCAGCGAGGACGAAAACATCAAGCATCTGTTTTCTAAAAGTAGATCTGACATTTTCACATTTATACATCAGCAACACGTTTCATCAGCATTAAATATTGAAACTGTTCCTCACACAGACTCTTCAGTTCTTTAATCTGATTTAATATTTGTTATCCCAGTTTTGTAAATCATTTGATCACATTTGAAACATTTTACAGAGCTCCATGCTCTTCAGTTCCAGCTCGCGGCTGCTTTCTGTTCACTTTCATACTGTTTAAAATCTTCACAGATCAAATCTGCAGAAGAATCATCAGCACACGGCGATGATGTCACAAACTCTAACGTTGAATGTTTAAGGATCTGATTGGACACTGAAATTGTTTCATTGATCTGCAGCAGCAGAAGTTCAGTTTGAACATTGAACTTTGAAACTAAACCCAAAGAAGTTCACCATAAAACATCTGCAGCTGCACGACTATGACAGAAATCCATCTGCTGAGGAAGATCAGGTGAAATGATCAAAAGCTCCAGAACTGAAGTTATTGGTGCAAAGTAACTAAGTACGTCTTGATAATACTTCTGTACGTAACTAACATTTTTGAATGTAGGACTTGTACTGCGTCCATGGAATATATTTTTAATATGTGGTGTTGCTACATTTCCTGAAATAAATGATTTGAATACTGAATAAATGAATAAAATGAATAAATACTAATGCTCAGACTTTTAAAGTGCTGGTCAGCGTCACTAGAACTGATTATTGTCTGTCATCTGCGTGAACTCGATTATTTCTAATAGTTTGCTGTTGTTCTCTACTGTCTCTGTTGTCTTCAGCAAAGTATTTGGGTTCTACTGTGCTCTTCTACGCTGACCTGGAGTAAGCTGATAAATGACTTCGTATTATGAATCATTCATAAAATAATTTTTCTTTATTTTCACCTCAAAGTCAATTCAGCTGTCAACAGTTTTTTATTGTGTATAAATATTATTATGAGGGTGTTAATGTCAATGTCACACACACACACTCACACACACACTCACACACACACACACACACACACACACACACACACCTCTTGTTGTTCGTTTCGTGTTTCTGTGGATGAATTTAATCATTAAGTTTTCTCCTATAAAAACACAAACCTCTGAGCTGAGAACATCAGAATACTGAACAACTGAACTCAGATCAGACACTCCAAAACCTGCACCTGTTCTGAACCAGAAGAGGAGCCGATCCCAGACCAGCCATGCACAGAGGTAAGACATGAAGTTTCATCGGCTCGTTTATTTTTCGTAGTTGACATTCGTTTGATTTGCTTTTGTTATTGTTGATTTCTCGTGATGTGAGCTGAGGATAAAACCAACAGCGGTTACTATGGTAGCAAAAAAGCATCACTGCGCTTAGTGATGTCACACTGCACTGTGGTGTACTGTGACATCACCAAACTTAAAGCAGCAGAGCAGTTTGAACCAATAAAAACAACTTTGGACAACTTAATTTAATTTTCATCAAGTGATCATTGAAGGTCAGAAAGTTTTACCTGAGGAAAGGTGAGTCTGACTTCACCTGTCTGTAGCTCAGTACTCTCTGTCTCTCATCTTTCTCTCCTGTTTGTCACTCTCACCTGTCTCTCTCTCTCTCTCTCTCACTCACACACACACCTGTCTCTCACTTGTCTGTCTCACCTGTCTCTCACCTGTCTCTCTCTCTCTCTCTCTCTCTCTCTCTCTCTCACTCACACACACACCTGTCTCTCACTTGTCTGTCTCACCTGTCTCTCGCCTGTCTCTCTCTCTCTCTCTCTCTCTCTCTCTCTCTCACTCACACACACACCTGTCTCTCACTTGTCTGTCTCACCTGTCTCTCACCTGTCTCTCTCCCTCTCTCTCTCTCACCTGGCGGTCTTCAAGTCATCCTCCTGCTGTCGGTGGTGTCTTTGGGTGTGTCCTCTCAGCCAATCACAGACGGCCAGCGTCTGTTTTCCATTGCTGTCGGCAGAGTTCAACACCTCCACCTGCTCGCTCAGAGACTCTTCTCTGACTTCGTAAGTCTACGGCAGCTCACAGGGACAGAAAGATGAGCTCATAGCGTGGAGTGTGATGTCATTAACCACCACTGTGTGTTTGTTAGGAGAGCTCTCTGCAGACGGAGGAGCAGCGTCAACTCAACAAAATCTTCCTGCAGGATTTCTGCAACTCCGATTACATCATCAGTCCCATTGACAAGCACGAGACACAACGCAGCTCTGTGAGAGTGCTACACAGTACTACATCTGTAGTACACAGTACTACACAACACGCAGTACAAAATAATGTGACAGGAAACAACAGACAATAAGCTGTGTGAGGACCCACAACTGAGAAATACTGTTAGCAGTTTCTACTGGAGCCGTCCACAGTTACACTGGATTATTTAGAATATGGATTATTAATCCATTAATACACACTTCAAGCATTATGTTTTCTTGCTGGCAGCTAAACAAATAGATACAGTAAACTATGTATGAAACAATTTAACTCAGAACATGAAGCATGTTGAACTACCTTCTGGTTTAATCCACGTACAGATGATGCAGTGACATGAACAGACACACGCTGCAGCTTGTAGCAGCTACAGTATGTCAATAAATGTGTCTCATTGTCACACGATGGTATTTCAAATTCAACGTGCAAACACCTGGAACTGTACAGGTGTCACATACATTAGGTGTCAGACATGCTCTCACAGGAAACACAACCGTTTAATTACTAATTCAGAAAATCAATCAACTTCTGTTTGTTACGAGCCTCGTTAGTGTTTTCATGTGGTTCTCGGTTCTACTGACAAAGTCACAGTTCAATTAGCAAAATTAAGGAATATGACAATCCTTAGGTTGTATCTCCTGTCATTTGATTGAAGCCGATGGTCATCTCCTGTCATTTGATTGGCTGTGATTGTTGAAGCTGATGGTCATCTCCTGTCATTTGATTGGCTGTAGGTGTTGAAGCTGTTGTCTATCTCCTATCGATTGGTTGAGTCTTGGGAGTTTCCCAGTCGTTCTCTGTCTGGAGGTTCTGCTCCGAGGAACCAGATTTCACCCAAACTGTCTGAACTGAAGACCGGAATCCTGCTTCTGATCAGGGTGAGAACACACACACACACACACACACACACACAAATCCTCGTACACAACAATCTGATATGACTGATCAGCCTACCAGTGTGAGTAACCACCTGTTCACACAGGCCAATCAGGACGGAGCAGAGATCTTTCCTGATAGCTCCGCCCTCCAGTTGGCTCCTTATGGAAACTATTATCAAAGTCTCGGAGCCGATGAGTCGCTGAGACGAACGTACGAACTGCTGGCCTGTTTTAAGAAAGATATGCACAAGGTGAGGAAGAGGAAGGTGACGATGTAATGATAATGAGCAAGAAGTAATGGTAATGTAAAGATGAGGATGTCTGTGTTTGCAGGTGGAGACCTACCTGACGGTGGCTAAATGCCGACTCTCTCCAGAAGCCAACTGCACGCTGTAGCCGCACCTCTTCACGATGAAGCCACAGCTCTTGATGATTACGTAATCCTGTCTGTTCTGTAGCTCTGCCACCATTCTCTCTGACTCTGCTAAATACTGTTAGCACTAGCATTAGCTTTAGCTTTAGCCCCTGCCCCTGTTCAGTGTTTTTTTTTTTAAGCACATCAAATGTTTCAGTGCTGGAGTCCAACATGAATGAAATTGAAGGTTTTCTGGTGACATTATGATGAAATCTGTGAGCGGTTATGACATTTAGCCAACATGTGAAATAAAGTCTGTGCTGTATTGCATTCAGTTTTGTCTCGGTGTGTTGATGATTCCTGAGCTTCCTCTGCAGATGTTCAGCATGTTTTCTTCCTGTGTTCAGGTTTATTTTTCTCTGTCTTCATTAAGACGCAGACTGTGAGACTGGACCTCATAATTAAACTGGACTTTGTCTTAGAGACCAGTCTTAAAGACAAACATCACTCAAAGGTACTGCAGGGAAGCCAGCGAGGGATCGGGTCTTTCTCCCCGTATCACTTATGGTCTGTGTGGGCAATATTTAATATATATATATATATATATATATATATATATATATATATATATATATAATCGTGCAAACATTTCTTAGTGAAACTTTAGAAAACAGTGAAAAACTGAGTAATCCAAGATTATCCCCATATTGGGAAATTTAGTAAAAAAAAAAAAAAAATATGGGACGCAGCCCCCCACAACCAGAAATTATGCAATCCACATTCCCACATCTGTGGAATTCGCAGGGGTCAGCACAGCCGGAGTGCAACGGATGAGGCTTGCACTTGGTGAATTTTTAGTCCAAAACTCAAAGATGTTCAGTTTCCTGTGAAACAAAACAGAGAAAAACTGAGAATCTGCCACACTGGAGACACTGACGCCAGGTTGTTGATTGATAAATGACTTTAATGATCGAGGGATTATCATAATTATTAGATATCAATCCACAAATTCTTTGAGCATAAATTTCTTTCAAATAACTAATTTGGTAAAATAAAATGTGAATCAGTAGTTACTGAGGACTCCAGAGAAATTTCCTGGAAAAGAAAATACCTTGGAAATAATTGAATATAACAATGGAAATATTCTTCATACTTGTTGAATTGCATGCTTGCCTGTTAATTGGAAAGATTTCCAATTTAACACTCTCTCTAGTCATCTGTAGATCTAAAATTCCAGGTTATTAGTGGTATAGACTCCAAAATAAAGTGTTGCTTGAGTTCACACTGCTCAATCACCAGGACAGGTGTTCACCACCAACACTTCCAAACATTTTAATTTCAGTTCAGGAAAGGGTAAAAAAGTAAAAAAAATAACTCCCTTCATATATGTGCATTGTCATTATTTCCTACCCAATACCTAATTAGATTCCACCTCATAAAGTCATGCAGGAGAGATTGATAGTTTTATGTGACACCACCGGGGGGCGAAAGAACGCGCTCCTTACCTGCTCTATATTAATTTCACCAACAGGGGGCGTAGCAGCTGGTTCGGCTCCGACCGTTTCAGCGTCGTTCATCTCCGCCCCGGCCTTTTAACATCTTCGGCATTGTTCGTCTGTGTTCGGCCAGTAACGGTCGATGTGTTCAAATCTTCGTCCACAGCTCCTCCTGGAGACTGAAGTAAAGAAAGAGCTGAGCGAAAAGAGGGAAAACAGACGACAAGAACCGATAGACAGAGTCTCGAAGCGGAATGACGGTGCTGCAGGAACCTGTCCAGGTAAAAACACATCTTCAGTTCGTTGTCATGAGCGGGAAGCCCTACTATTTATGAAGACGGTGCTGCCTTCTCCGTCCCGGCCTCAGTGGCTCGTCCAGTCCGCGGTGTGAGCTCTCTCCCTGCTCCATAGGCCTCGCAGCCCGCTGCTAGTAGCATTGAACGCTTTATCAGTGTTATTGTTGTTAAAATCGATAGAATTACAGTGTGGTTTGGTCTGTGTGGCGTCGTTTAGTTGAAGACTTTTAACACAATGCTAGTTCGTTGCTAACGTCGGCTTGGTTACGGTTCAGATTGGTCATGCCAGATTACTTTTAAAAATCTGTCAGATTGACGTTTCCGTTGGTGTCGGTTATTAAATATGACCAGTGAAATAATTCTTGTCACCTTATGTGACTTGTATTGTGCCACTCGTCGCTTCGGCATAGATCCAACACATGAACTATCTTTTAGCTAGATAATCCAACATTAATTTCGATTGTTGGTCTCATGGTCCACCGCTATGGCTGAGGTCAAAAGGCGCCGCTGAGGGCGGCAGCACCAGCGCTAACAGTTATTAAAGTTTACGTTCTACCCAATCAAAGCATGTGTGCTTCAGTGCATACATGCCGAATTTATCAGTGAACAGTAAAGATTGGTTAAATGTGTGTAAAAAAGTTGATCGTTTCTACTGATAAGCAGGGCAGTCCAAATCGGTTATATTTCAAATGCAATTTTGTATTATTAGCGTTGCTAATGCTGAAATGTGGAGTTATGTTAGCCGGTTAACATCGTGGCTAACGTGTAGCTGAGCGGCTTCGCTCAGCAGAAATTCACATTTTAAAGTTCCTCGGTAAACATTCACGGGTTTGGTGAAAAGTCTGTTCAGTTTGTAGTTACAATCGGACTCCAAATCGGGCGTAACAGTGAGGCTAAAGCCAACTAGCAACTGGCTAGCCTCTTTTTGCTAATGCTAACTAACGTCAGCTAGCTGTCGGTCAATAGCAGTAACGTATTAGTCAGCTGGTTAGCTGCCATGTCAACCATAGTCAGACAACATTGAACAGAGGGAAACAGTTTAGTCAGATGATGAAGGTACAGTCAGTATAAATATCTACTGATCACAGTTATGTTTGGAACATCATTAGTGAATTCCTCCATCGTGACGTTAATAAAGTCTTCTCTAATCATTACAGGAACAGTATTAGCACCCCAACATAAACTGGCTGTTATTTAATGCCTTTTTGTGTTTTTTTGTTTGTGATTTTGGCAGCGTTATACCAATAATCACAGTGAAGATCAATAGAATCTCAGTCAACACAAGTTGATCTCTGTTGATGTCTCGTCCATGTAGACACGTATCCAGGTGAACTGTCTGATGGCAGTAACCAGGTAACACATGGCCTGGTTTCCTCCCTTTTAATGTAGTTTCAGTCGCTGTTGTTTCTGTGTGGACTCTGATGCAGTCAGCAGGTCATTGGCTTTCAGTTACCATCTGCATACTGATTATTAATGTTGTTGTTGATGTGTCTGAGTTTATCTTCAGGAAACAGCTCTCTCTGAGTATGTGTTATACATGTATATCATTAATGACATGAGAAAAGGTTCAGTCTCAGTTGTAGATGTTGAATTACATTTAATGAAATACCTCAAGACCCACCCAGACAGCCTCTGTCCTGTGGTTGGTCTTTCCCCTCCTCCTCCATCTTTATCCAACTAACCTCAGCTTCATCATCAGCCTTTCTTCTACTTAACGACCAGTTTATCAAACTCATCTGAAAAGTCAAAAATGTACCATGTGACTAACAAGCTATGTAGGTCTACCAACATTGGCCAGAAATTACATTCAAATATTCATTTTGAAATAAATCCACAAGTTTAAATCTACTAAATTTTGTGTTCGATGTTTAATGGGCATGTGTTGAAAATGTCAACATCATTTATTATTTATTATGAGAATTATGTTCTTGTTACTGGACACGCAAAAGCTCATTATGAGGCCTGCATTGATTTTCAGAGGGAAGTGAACAATCACCTGCTGAATGAGAAAAGTTCAGAGTTTAATAGGTCCAGACCAGCGACCAGGTCCACTGCTAAACACTGAAACTCACTACGGCAGCTTCAGATCTACTGAACCGTCCGATCCGTTTCCCCCGATACAACGACACCGACAGGAAAAGTCATGCTTGGAGGTTATCGATGTCCCCGACAGAAGATCTGACGGTGAATTAATGTGACATTATGGCAAACTCAACGCTTTCAGTGTGTGTGATTTATTACAATCGAGTTTGGTGATCTGGAAGATATCTGATGATTTCTTTATATTTTATATCTCTGACTGTGCAGTTTGCTAAGATAAGAAAAGATAAGAACGTTATTAATCCCACGCCAGGGAAATGAAATTGTTACATGCAGCAAACAATAAGAGACATAGGAAGACCAAAAGAGTCAATAGAAAAGGTATACAGAATGATAGAATAATAATAGAAGAGACAATCAGCTATGTTAATGTACATTATATACAAAGAGTATGAGAATACTGCTGCCACAACAATACGAAATATCTGCTGCCTTCAGATTAATAATAATAATAATAGTGTTAATACTTTCGCACAGAAGAAGAAAATATACAAAGCAGTCAAAGCTATGTGATACTGCACAATATGTAAAGGATATGAGCGTATGGCATAAATGACAACAACAAACAACAGATTTTTATGGGAAATTTAAAGGCTTTCAATAAAGACAAAGATGGTACCTCTGTGATAGAAGAGCGGCCGACCTTTGACCTGTTTCTTTGAACTTGGTTGTAATAGGTCGGTCGCCGGCCCTTAAAGGAATGGAAACTGAAGGACTTTTGTTGAACAAATGTTTTATTATAACTTCACAAAATGCTGAACTTGAACACTAGACTTTTAACACTAACAGGTAAATTTCAGTACTGTCAATAAGAAAATGCATATGGTCTGATGATGGTCACTGCATGACACGCTGTGAAACTGGTAAACCTGCCTGTGACATCAGCTGCTCACTGCGTTGGCACATTTGCTCATTAATGCAAAACAGCTGGTGCAAGAGAACATGGTGAAATAGTGACTACTCACAGGGCTAATTGGTGAACTGCTGTAACTGAGAAGCTAACCATTATTCAGGCTAGCACCTGTCAATCAAAATAACTCCTGAACTTCTGTCTTTTCTCTAATGTTGTATGCACTTGCACCTCATATATAGTTCTATAAAAAGTTATTGGAGGGGGAAATAAAGGTCTCTGAGCTAACAAACTTACTAACGAACAATTAATTAGCAATCTTAGTTAGTTTAACACTGTGGCTAACACAATGATAAGTGTCCGGGTTATTAAAGTCTGCATTAGCATGGTGTTGTCCTGACTGTGTGCAGACCAGGTCTCTGTTGGGGAGCAGTTTGTACTCTGACACAGCAGCTTCTATAGAAGTGGACGGTGGCACACAGCTAATAAACCATGATAGCTTTCTCTTTTTTGGATCTCTGGCTCTCTGTCCGCTCAGACTGGACTGAACATCAGGTTACACAATCTGACTGTGTGCTGGTGTTTCTGATTTCGTCTTTGGTGTCGGTTACTGTCATGACCAGATAATCCAACATGTTCAACGTGTTTCTTACAGAAAAACTATTTGAACCTGAAGTCATCATATCTGTCAGATCTTCCCCCATACTAACCCCGACCCATACCCCCAGATGGTTCAGGGCTCAGGACTAGTTGATGTGTATCAGGTAGGGTTTGTAGATCATTCCTTATTTTCCAATCATCCAGCTGTGGATACTTCTCCAACAGATCTCCAATAGGTTGTTTGCAGTTGAGTGACATTGAATTTAGATGGAGGGCCCGAAGTGAAAACGCATTGGACGAAATGGAGGAAAGTTGTCTGCTAGTTTAGATAAAATTACGAGAGAAAGGTTTAAACAGAAAATGTTGGATGTGACTCTTACGTTATGAAGAGGACGATTTTTCAACTGAATTGAAGGATTTGCCTGCTGTGGAGGCAGCAGATGTAACAAACGACCTGCTCATTCAGATGGAGCCCTACTCTAGAAACCAAATGAAAGCTTACAAAAGTATGGAGACATACAACTTCTTTGTTATTGGTTGGGTCGTACCAAGGTGCTCCAGGATGACTGTCATTAGTTTTTGCACGGGTGAGTAGCTTTCATTAACCTAGCAACAAACGTTCAGTGCCATGGTGCTGAATGTTGACGTTTACGTTGGTTGTTTGCTAGGTAACCACTAGCAAAGTTCCAGTGAAACATCGTGAAACAAGACAGGCTACGTTATTTACATTCACCTGTCTTATGTGAAACTGTCAGCGCTGATTGAACAAGTTGTCGTCATGTTGCTTGTAGCTGTTGTTTTAAATGTATCAACATAGATTTAAAACAATACCTCATATCATACATTTCCACCATTATCTGACTCGGCTCCTCCCAACTGCAGATAGTTGACAAGACACTTTCTCTACCATTTTTCAGTCAGGCAGCAGCTTTGGTACTTGATAAAAACTCCTGGAGGTTTCTCTGTTTGATCGATTTGAACAACAAACAACGAGAGTGTGTTACAGTGCTTCACTTCCTGCCTTCCATCTGTAGTTCCCACCACAACAAAAGTGTCATGTGACATCATATACAAACAACCTATCAGATCGCCAGGTGGCTGCAGGAGTACTAGGGGTGGGGGAAGTTAGTTTACAGCACGGAAGTGCAACGCCACCATGGACGACTTAGTCTTAGTGTCAAAGAAAAACCTGACATCTTGTATTTATGGATATTCTGCCAGAGGGGAGCCTAAGGATCTTACACAACCTATTTGTAAGTGATATAGCATCATAAAGGAATGTGAATATTTAGAGTATTTAAATATTAAAGGAGTGTATTTAATAGTCATGTCTCTATTCAAACAGCAGTTCCCTCTTTAAGGTCCGTGTGTCCGTGCTCAGTGAGTCACGTTCCGTTAAACATTATGGTGTCTTTAATATCATCAATCCAAGTCATATCCATAAAGTTAAATACTCTGGAGCGCAGAACAACGTTTTCTTAAGCAGGCGTATGGAGAGTGGAGATGTGGGATGTGGGTCAGATGCATGGAAAAGACGTCAAACTGGTTTGTTAAGGATTTAATATTCACTTGTCACTCGTGCTGATTAACGGGGCTCAGCAGGCAGATATGTCGTTCTACCACAAACATCTCTGAATGCTCTGGAGGCTGCAGATTCCAGATCTTAGTTCTGTTAAGACACACATTTCAAACCGACTCCATAAAGGGCCGTGTAGGTTTTCATTCCAACCAAGGAGGAGCACACCTGGCCTGGTGGCCTAAAACCACATCAGGTTGATGTGGTTTTAGGAATGTTAGATATGGTGTCTGGACTGGTTGATTCAGTGTTATTGGTGGTCGATCTGGTTTCAGGACCAGTTGATGTGGTGTTGGGCTTGTTGATATGGTTCCAACACTGGTTGATCTGGTTTCAGGACTGGCTGATGTGGTTTGAGGGCCGGATGATGTGGTTTCAGAACAGGCTGATGTGGTCTGAGGGCCGGATGATGTGGTTTCAGGACTGGCTGATGTGGTTTGAGGGCCGGATGATGTGGTTTCAGGGATGGCTGATGTGGTTTGAGGGCCGGATGATGTGGTTTGAGGGCCGGATGATGTGGTCTGAGGGCCGGATGATGTGGTCTGAGGGCCGGATGATGTGGTTTGAGGGCCGGATGATGTGGTTTGAGGGCCGGATGATGTGGTCTGAGGGCCGGATGATGTGGTATCAGGGATGGCTGATGTGGTCTGAGGGCCGGATGATGTGGTCTGAGGGCCGGATGATGTGGTCTGAGGGCCGGATGATGTGGTTTCAGGGATGGCTGATGTGGTCTGAGGGCTGGATGATGTGGTCTGAGGGCCGGATGATGTGGTCTGAGGGCCGGATGATGTGGTATCAGGGATGGCTGATGTGGTCTGAGGGCCGGATGATGTGGTTTGAGGGCCGGATGATGTGGTCTGAGGGCCGAATGATGTGGTTTCAGGACTGGTTGATGTACAACATCTTTAAGTCTCTCCTGTCATAATAAAATCATTTCTGAGTTAGATGTGGACACCTTCCTGCTCTACAGGCCATTTTCACTGCTTATCTGGTGTCTGGACTTTATTTGACCCAAACCAGAGTTGGTGATGATTTTTGAAATAGCGAAAGATAAACCAAGAAGAGTTTGGTGAGTTTTTGTGTTTTCCTGTTGTTTGACTGGTGGCTTTGATCGGAGTGATATAACAGCTGTTTCTGGTAAACAAAAAGGTTCTTGCTCTTTAACTAAAACGTCTCTCTCTGTCTCTCTCTCTGTCTCTCTCTCTCTCTGTGTCTCTCTCTCTCTCCGTCTGTCTCTTTGTCTCTAGGCTGCAGTGTGGCAGGCTCTGAACCACTACGCCTACCTGGACGCTGTTTTCCTCGCTGAGAGACTCTACGCAGAAGGTAACACCTGTCTGTCTGAACACCTGTCTGGTTGTCTACCTGTCTGGTTGTCTACCTGTCTGGTTGTCTACCTGTCTGGTTGTCTACCTGTCTGGTTGTCTACCTGTCTGTTGACCTCTCTACTCGGGGATGTGACAGTATACAAAATTGACAGTTCAGTGTGTTTCTAGTCCAGCAAGGAAAGAAAGAGAAAATAGACAATAAACTCCTTGTCTTTTATTTTGAAAAATGTAAACATTCTGTGGTGGCTGATTGGTGGTAATTCATACTCTCACATTTAAGGCACCCAAATACTGACATGTTGTTACTAGAGTGCTGCAGGACTGTGTCCCAAAACCCAGAAGGTAGTTAGAAGTGTTGCCCTTCCGTTCCCTCGTCTTCTCAATGGGTCAATGGGTTCATTTAATTGGTTTTGGCTAAATGTCAGAAATAAGGTCAGTAGTGAACACAAGCTTAAGAGATTTTCACTTTTTTGTGTGTCAGTAAATCCCCCACTTGTGAATTCTGACGCTCTTGCGTGTCTAATAAAAGAGTGTCAGGGACATTACATCACGCCGAACATGGAGACTCATCTACTCACATAAAACATGATTATCCAGGATGTGAGGGCTCTGTAGTGATGCTTCCTGCTTGTTTCCTCAGTCTGGAGTGTGTCAGTCCTGAATGGAGGGCAGGTTGCCACCAGTGATGTCCTCAGCAGTCCTTATAGTCCTCTGCAGTCTGTCCAAGTCCTGTTTGGTGGCAGACCCAAACTAGATGATTAAAGATTAGATTAGATTCAATCAGATAGACTTTATTCATCTCACACTGGAGAACAAAACAAAAGAGTGATAAAAGTGGGTTTCCCACGTGCGCAGTGGCACAATGCTTCACCCACTTTAAAGAAAGAGAAAGAAAAGTGTCTATTTACAAAAGATAAAAAGCAAAAGTAAGAAAAAAGGGGTAAGAGCAACCAGCCGCTGGTCATCCAGCAGCCTCTTGATGATGTACGTAGAACAAACTGGATTAGTTCTGTGTAGAACTGAATCAGCAGAAGCTGAGGCAGGTTGAACTTCCTGACCTGATGCAGGGTAGAGCTAAGTCCACCTTCGGTCCTGGGAGATAGTGGATCTGTCAGTGGGGTCAGAGGAGTCCCTCCACCTGTTGGATGGCTGTTGACCCGTCTTTCTGTCCCTCTCCCTGTCTGTCTGTCAGTGAGGTCAGAGGAGGCCCTCTACCTGTTGGCTACCTGTTACTATCGCTCTGGGAAGCCATATAAAGCATACCGACTGCTGAAGGCCCACAGCTGCTCCACACCACAGGTTCGATTCCTGTTGGCAAAGTGCTGCGTTGAACTCAGCAAGTAAGCACGCATGCACAAACACACACACTCACACACACACACACAAACACACACACACACAAACACACACACACACACACACACACTCACACACACACACACACACACTCTCACACACTCACACACACAAACACACACACACACACAAACACACACAAACACACAAACACACACTCACACAAACACACACACACTCACACACTCACACAAACACACACACACAAACACACACACACACACACACACAGACTAGTTAAAACTAGTCAAAGTAGTAAACCAAACTGTTTCATACCTTTGGGAATGGTACACATTGGGACATTTCATTGTCTGTTCGTTAATGGAGCTCCTAATAACACATTTAAAATGAAACCGCTGCTATGTATTATCTGTCTCTGCCTGTCTCCCTCTCTCTGTCTTACCTGTCTGTCCACCCGCCCCACCCTGTCTGTCTCTCAGGCTGGCTGAAGGAGAGCAGGTGCTGATTGGTGGAGTGCTGAACAAACAGAAGAGTCAGGATGACATCATCACAGAGTTTGGAGACTCCGCCTCCTTCACGCTGTCATTACTGGGACATATTTACTGGTAACAATAAGTCCTCCCAGTCTGTTACTGGTGTTAATGTACTGACCTTAGGGTTGCAGTGCTACATAAAACTGCAGTACAGTGTTCATAAAGATTCTAGGAGTATTTGTTTTTCTTCCTCACTGTAAACGGGCTCCCATGATATCGTTTTTCATCATAATAATTTTAGAAATAAATCAAGAGTTAATTAATAAAAAGACAAAACTGAACTTTTTTTAGTACTTTTTTAAAATGTATTTAATTGAAAATCGAAGTAAAATTAGGTTACAGTACTGTTTCTCATCACATTTGCATATTTATGCCTTTGTTTGGACCTTCCATACACACAACAGCTGCATTAAAGCTTACTTTCTTTTAAAATGTAATCTTTAATGTTCCAAACGAGAACAGTAGTTTCATGTTTTGCAGGCTTTAAGATGCTAATAAATACTAGCATGACTTCAGTCAGTGCAGTAAATATCACTCTGTATTTACAGTTTCATTGTTTTCTTCTCTCTATCTTCTCCATTGGCAAACCAGCTTAGAGGTAAATTAGGCGTAATGTGAGGATCGTCCTGTGTGTTGTGAGGCAGCTGGATTTGAGAGTACTCACACCTTGTACATTTTCTTGTCTATGGTTTTAAATTCTACCATATTAGAGTTCTTCAAAAAAAATGTCAAGTTCATATCAAGTACTTTGTGAAGTTACAACCAAAAAAGTTCATTCCTTATACCATCGTTAGAACTGTTAATAATAATAATAATTATTGTGTGATACTCTGACACTAATATTTTCTGAGACAGGCTTAGGGAATTTATGAATTTAATCAAGATTTTATTATATATTGTATGATAATTAGATTAGTATTAATCTCATATTTAAGAAATTTCATCTCAGTATTTAAGACATTTTTAAAAATAAGGAATCCTATCTTTTATTATGATTTATTATGTTATTTATTAAGCACAAATAAAGGAAATGTTTGTGTGAAAACATTTCTTGTTGAGGTTTGGATGGTGGTCACACTGTTCCAGTGATGGCTTGTGGTTGTTTTTCAGAGATGCTTCAGTTTGTGACCTGTGACCTCTGTAGCACCAGAGCTACAGCTCAGGACCTCTCTGTCATTGACTGCGAACAGTCCAGTCCTGTCAGGTTCTGAAGGTGTTAACGATGTCAAACACACTGATTACTGACCTGTCTGTCTCTCTCTGCCTGTCTGACTGACTGCCTGAGCAGTAAGACAGATCGTGTTGCTAAAGGTGCCGAGTGTTTCCAGAGAAGTTTAACTCTCAACCCGTTCCTCTGGTCACCATTTCAGAACCTCTGTCACCTAGGTAACACACACACACACACACACACACACTATTTTCAGTATATATATATAAATTTCCGTATTTTGATTAAGTGATTTTTTTTGTCATCTGTGTTCAAGGAGAGAAACCAGATCCAGATCAGGTCTTCAGGTTGTCCTCTCTACAGAACTCTTCTATAGCCCCGCCCCCTCCATCTGTTAGCCCTGCCCAGAATCCCTCCCGCTTAGACACAGCCCTCATGGAGACTCCACAGGACACACTGGTACCTCATACAAAAGCACCTGTGATACTAGTACTCACACTGCAGATGATTTCAGTCTGATAATCATGTTGTGTGATCAGATTATGGAGGTGGCTCTAATCTGAAAATCATGTTGAAACATTTTTTTGTCTCCTCAGGAGTTGAATCGTTTGAACCTAGAATCCTCTAACGGAAAGCTTACATCTGATTTGTCGGTTTCCTACATCGACGCTTCCCTCATCTCCCCAGAGACAGGCTCTCTACTGGGTAACACGGTTTCCATGGCATCAGCTGCCTCCATTCTGGCTAAGCAGAACAAGCCCAAGAGTGGGCGGAGTTTACTTGGTGGACCTGCTGCACTCAGTCCGCTGACGCCCAGGTGAGTTATTCTGCTTCTGTTGAAGCGTGATGGCCAGTTCCAGCTGGTGTTTCCTGTTTCTGTGTGATTTCTAACAGCTCAGAGAGATAGACAGGTCAGAGTTCATCTTTGTGAACTTTGACAAGTGGATTTCGACCAATAGAAACACTACTGCACTGTCATGTGATTAGTCCACCAATCGAAACTCTGTTTTGAAATGTAAAAGTTTTTTCAGCATTTTTAGACTACAAGCTGCAGTGATGCTCTCATTCACTGGTTACAGTCTGTGATTCTTCTTATCAACATTATTGATTACCTGCATCAGAGGTGTGACATCATCAGGGCCCAGTGTGGGGAAATTTAGTTGAATGGAAAGCTGATGTGACAGAACCTTTAATCTGATAGTTTACCAGTCTGTAACTTTGAAAGATGATTCATTCAGACTGGTCAAGGTTTTTATTAACTTCAAAAACACCTTAAGAATGGAACATAGATGAAGGACTGTAGTTTTTGTCCTCCACCATCCGAATCGTGTTTCAGAAGTGCCCCAGAAGCAGCTCTCTGTGTCAAGCTGTGCAGAGCACATCCCAGACAGGAAGTGACACACTGGAACTACATTTCTTTTCAAAATAAAGCACCACGTGCGGACTCATGATCATACATCGCGTCAAAACAGATGATCTGGTTCCGAACCCTACCTCCCAGTGGGGTATGAAGCTGTACTCAGGACAGAACAAACCCGCAGCGCACAGAAAATGAAGCAAAGCGGTACAAACAGGAGGAAGGAATAAAGCAAGAAAAACATGTTTTACTCTTCGTCTGTCTAAACTTGTCCTTTAACATCTCCGTCATACATAACTGTGTGTGTGTGTGTGCGTGTGTGTGCGTGTGTGCGTGTGTGCGCGCGCACATGTCCAGTTTTGGCATCCTGCCCCTGGAGCCCAGCCCTGGAGACCCCACATATTTACAGAATTATTCAGCTACCTTGGAAACACAATCTACAGGTCCCAGCAAGAAGGTATACACACATTATAAACACAGACACACACTTCATCCAGGTGTCCATATTTTACAAGACTTTTATTGTGAAGTTTCATTATATTGTATATCTGGTGGGGGGAACACAGTATCCTTTGATACATCATGTTAGTCATCCAGCAGGGGGCACTCTAGAGGACACATGCTGAATCTTCACACAAAAGTCTTTTTATTCTATCATGTCTCCACTCTGCTGCTGTCTGTCTGTCTGTTCACCTGTCTGTATTTCCCCATCTGTCTCTCTCTTTACCTGTCTGTCTCTCCTCACCTATCTGTCTCTGTTCATCTGTTTTTTTCTGTCCTTGCCTGTATTTCTCTTGACCTGTCTCTCTCTCTCAGTCTGTCTCCAGGATCAGTCAGTCTAAGTCTGTCTTCAGTCAGAGCGGTAACAGCAGAGATGTTCTCCCCATCCCCTTCAACCAATCACAGACCCCTGCCCCTCACACCAGGTAACTCTTGTAACCAATCACAGCTCCACCCCTCCCCCAGGTGAATGGTTC
Source organism: Chelmon rostratus (assembly GCF_017976325.1). NCBI lineage: Eukaryota > Metazoa > Chordata > Actinopteri > Chaetodontiformes > Chaetodontidae > Chelmon > Chelmon rostratus. Next base: position 110,722 of record NC_055674.1, read on the forward strand.
ATTGTTTTCCTGTAAGAGGGGTGCAGCTCCAGTTCTTCATGTAATGTGAACTGTGTCAGTGGTCAGAATGCAGCAGACCAGGCAGATAGACATGCAGAGAGACGCTTTATGTTCATTTAAATCTGTCCGACAACCTGTCTGTCTCTCAGCAATACCTGTCCGACAACTTGTCTGTCTCTCAGTGGTACCTGTCCGACAACTTGTCTGTCTCTCAGTGGTACCTGTCTGACAACCTGTCTGCCTCAGTGGCTGCTCTGTGCCTGGCAACCTGTCTGTCTCTCAGTGTCCTTTGTCTGTATGACTTCCTGCCTGTCTAACATCCTGTCTTTTTGATGACCTGTTTTTCTCCCAGTGGATCTCCTCAGGTCCTCAGTCCCAGTATGTCTGGTCCTCCAAATGTTCAGCCCAGAAGAAGCTCCAGACTGTTTACTAGTGCCAGCTCTACTGCCAAGGTACTGCAGTACTACAGGACTGTACTACTAATCTAATACTATGTTGTACTGCTCTACAGCCTCATAACCTCTGTCTCTGCAGGAGAACAGTAAGAAGTTGAAGATGAAGTTTCCTACTAAGATCCCGAACCGGAAAACTAAATGTAAATCAGCAAAGACGTCAAACAGCAGCAACCTTAACGAGAGTATGGACATCCTGAGACTCGATCCAGTTTTGAGTCTCCCAGACACCAAGATCCCACAGTACCAAAGGGCTGCTGCAGGTAATAATATTACAGGTTCTAGGAAATACCGTTGTACCCCAGTCTGAGTTTAGATTCCCCAGAGCTGCTGCAGGTTCTAAAAATACTACCATCCATCTATTTTTCTGATGTGTACCCAAGTCAAGGTCATAGTAGCAGCAGGCTAAGCAAGGTAGCCCAGATGTCCTTCTCCACGATCAAGTCCTAAAGGTCCTCCTACAGGACCCTGAGATATTCCCAGACCAGGTGAAAAATATAATCCTTCCAGGTTGTTCTAGACATAAAGTATATAAATACAGGATGCAGAAGCCTGCATTCTTTCTAATGGCCAGCAGGGGTCAGCTCCACTGCTTGCAAAAAGAAGTCTGATTTTATGTAAGCTTTTGAAGAAAATGACTCTACTTTTCACTTGATTTATTACTTCAGTGAACAGTTGTTTTTTTATAAAGTATATGATCACTAACTAGTTTCAAGTCTTTGTCAGTACACCATGATGTTCATTTTGTAAATCACGGTCCCATTTAGAGTAAAATAGACGATATACCAGGGTATGCTTTAGGGCTTAGCTACCTTATGATTAGCAAGTGGCTACCAAGGTCTGTCTGATTCTCAGTCAGACCCAATCAGGCTAGAGGCGTAGCAATATGTACCCTCACCAGCCCCACCCTCTCATCCAAATATGGTCACGTTTGGCTCCAACAAATCAAGATCGCAACAGCCACAATGCCAGACTTGAGGCCTCAAAACGGTAGTCCACAAACCTGTAGGTGATGTCCTGGTGGGTTTAAGCTTAGTTCTGCATCTGTTCTGGGGATTCCTACAAGACGTGCCTGGAAAACCTCTACACTGAGGCATCTATGAGGATCTGGATCAGATGCTCATGGCTCCTCTCAATATGGAGAAGAACTTGATATCCATATACAGACATTCTTGGCAGGGAGACTCAGCTTGCCCATAAGGTCACCACCCAAAGGTCCCGACCGTTGGTGAAAGTTATGAAACAGATTGTCTGGTGAATCAAGATTTTCTCTTGAACTATGACGTCTGTCACAACGTATGCATCGGCACTGACCCTGCACCCGTCCCCCCATCAATCTCAGCTTCCATCTTACTTTCACTGATGAACAGCACCCTTGTATACTCGAACTTCCTCACTTGGAGCAGTGACTGACTGCCAGGTAATAGCACCTCAGGTAATAGCACTGAATGGCTTGCAGTAACAGTCCTGGTATCACATACTCCTGCACCACTCACCACAAGATGCCCCCGGAGGACATGGTCATAAATCTTTTCCACAAAACACATGTTAACTGGATGGACAAACTCCTGGGTCCCTCTAGTATCTCAAGAATAAACAGCTGGACACAGAATCCACAGCAGCTCTATTTTTCTCCCCCTCTCGAACAAACTGCACATCTAACCTCTCCTTTCTAGAACTTCCAGAATTCACCTGCTTCCTTCTCTCTTCAATGCCTGCGGCTAAACTTCTCAGCACCTGATAATGCCGCCATGTATACCGGCCTTGTGATAAGCTAATTCTACAACCTGACAAAATGTGCTTTAAACTTGCTGTACCTGAGCAGAGTGGGCACGATTTATCGCCCTGTACCCAGAGACTTCTGCGGGGTTGGCAACACATCGTATGTCGCCCCTATCAGAAATTTAATACGGCCTTCCTCCATATTCCACAGGTCCCTCCAACTAAATTTCCTCTTCTCAACACCTTCCCAATTCAACCATTGTCCCTGTTTGGCCTGACCAACTGCTTTTAACTCTGAGATTGTTTTCATAAACAGTGTTCAGATACGTGTGTGTTTTGTGTGTGTACAGACAGTGTCATGGCGTTGCTACGGGAACTGGGCCGTGGTTACCAGGCGTTGTGCTCGTACAACTGCAGAGAAGCCATCAACATCCTTACCTCTCTTCCTCCCCAGCACTACAACACTGGCTGGGTCCTCACACACATCGGCAGGGCTTACTTTGAACTGGCTGAGTACACTCAGGTAACGCTCACCTGACACACAGATACCTTCTGCTGTATCCATGACAATGGGAGTCAGTCAGCGACCTGGTTGGTGTGCTTTGGGTGTGTTTGGTTTCTGTTTTGGTGTTTTGATGTCATGATGATGTGTTTGTTTGTAGGCGGAGCGTCTGTTCAGTGAGGTCCGCAGAATCGAGTCATACAGAGTTGAAGGGATGGAGATTTATTCGACCACACTCTGGCACCTGCAGAAAGACGTTGCCCTGTCCACCTTGTCCAAAGACCTAACCGACATGGACAAGAACTGTCCTGAGGTAACAGCTACACCTGTCCTGGACCAGAGTTTAGAACCAGGGTTCAGCACAGGTTTAAAACCAAGACCCAATCTCACCTAACCTGTCAGGCCCTGCAGAATTTGAGACCCAAACCTGAGCCAAGAATGGGGCTGTATTTTAGTTATTTCTTCTCGAAGACGTTCTCACTCAAGACTTTCTGTCATTCTAACTGTCCAGCTTTGTTTCTGCCTGTCTCTCTGTGATCACCTGTCTGTCTTTCTGCAGGCGTGGTGTGTAGCAGGTAACTGTTTCAGTCTGCAGAGGGAGCATGACATTGCCATCAAGTTCTTCCAGAGAGCCATCCAGGTGAGCTGCTGTTACCATAGTTACCAATGTTAGATTGGCTGCCTTGTTCTAGTGTCTGAGCTAAAGGGAGTCTGGCTCTGGCAGTCTCACCTGTCTCACCAGTTCAGAAATGTCCACTTGTCTCTCTACCTGTTTGTGTTTCTGTTTACCCTCACCTGTCTCTCTTTCTGACCTCTCCACCTGTTTTTCCCCTCTGTCCTGTCTGTCTCTCAGGTGGACCCGGGCTTTGCGTACGCCTACACTCTGTTGGGTCACGAGTTTGTTCTGACAGAGGAGCTGGACAGAGCGCTTGCCTGCTTCCGCAACGCCATCAGAGTCAACAACAGACACTACAATGCATGGTACGCTCGCCATGGTGACCAGTACGGTTACAAACAGTGCACCATATGTCTGTTGACTTTGTCTATGTATGTAGGTAGTACATAGACTGTAAGATTCAACACTACAGATACACCAATCCATGGTAACTACTACTCTTGCTCTACGCCATCAAAATCCTATGTCTCTGATTGTGTGTGTGTGTGCGTGTGTGTGTGTTTAGGTACGGTCTTGGGATGATTTACTACAAACAAGAGAAGTTCAACTTGGCAGAAATCCACTTCAAGAAAGCACTGAGCATCAACCCTCAGAGCTCTGTGCTGCTCTGTCACATTGGAGTGGTATGTTGGCTTGTAGCATCCCTCCATCCACAACAACTGCTCTGGTATCATGTGACCTTAAACAGGTGGACTGATGTGTGTATGTCTGTGTGTGTCTAGGTGCAGCATGCATTGAAGAAATCTGATGCAGCTTTAGAGACTTTGAACAGAGCGATCGGGATCGACCCCAAAAACCCTCTCTGCAAGTTCCACCGAGCGTCCATACTGTTCGCCAACGACAAGTACAAGGTGATCAGCACAGATCTGAAGCGATCAGTACATTCATACTGTTCATGAAGTACTCAGTAATCAATACTCATCAATATTTATCTTCAGAGATCAGTACATTCATAATGCAGTTATAGTCATTAATCAGAAATTAAAACTGAGTAAGAATAAGCTGTTACCACAACAACCTCTCTCTCTCTCTTTGTGTCTGTCACTATGACAACCTGTCTGTCTTTCTGTGTCACCATGACGGCCACGGGCATCGGACAGACCATGATATAAAGCTAACCTTCTGATTAGTAGTAGACGGTTTGGATGGGTTAAATAATTTATGGGGAGTTTCAAGAGAAACTGAACTCTTCGCCTCATTTGAAGCCGGTGAAATAACCAGCATGTAGCTCTTTGTGTCATCTCAGTGCCAGAGCTAGGGTTATAGTTAGGTCTGCACCGGTTAGTGGGCCTGGCTATCTGCAGCTAACTGAGCTTCCATGGTACTGAGTCTGTTCTTTGTCAGGTTACTTGTTTGTTTGGTTTCAGTCACTATGCTCAGGTAATCTGCCACTCTGGTACTGTCTTTACGTCCAAACGTTGCATTCTGCTTTGTGCCTTTGTTTGGCGTGTTGGGCGTGTACTTTTGTGTCGGATGTGTTGTAATTTGGCTGACTCCAGTTGATTTGTTCTTAGACTGATCCTGATGCAGAACAGACTTTGCTCATCATACGGCATTGTGGAGCTTTGTAGTGTCCGGAGTGTTTGTTACCATGTTTTGTTTTAGTTTTGATGCATGATGGGAATTGGTCTACCCTGCGTATTTTCTCTCTCACTTCATTTATTGCTGTGTTAAAACTTCCAGTGGGATTTATTTTCAGTATTTTCAGTAAGATGAGATAAGACGGGGATTTCGTACAGCGCTGCCAATGTTCGCTCGCTGACAGATAAGATGATTGTCCTAGCTGAGGTACATTTTGTTGTTTGGTGATTGATGTTAGCTATTTTTAGCCGTTAGCCTCTTTGATATTGCATAGCAACACGTCTGAAGACGACTGGGCCTGAGAGACAATATGTAAATAAACACTGGGTGCATTTAGAATAAAGCTTCTCACTGACTGGCCATGGGAAGTGAGGACAGTTTCTGTGTCTGTGTCTCCTTCTATGTTTTGATTAGTTTGGACTTTGAGTAGTTAAGATGAACCTCATGGCTCTGTGGTGCAAAAACATGATGTTGGTTGTGGCCTCCTTATGTTAGCGGTAGGGTGGATGGGGGTGGGTGTTACTTGGTTGTTCTGATGCCCTGGTCTCAGGCAGGGTGGAGGTTTAGGGTGGGGGGGGGCTGTTGTTGGTGGTTTGCTCTGAGACTCTGAAGCTGCTGCTTTAGCCCGAGGATGCAGCTGTAGTTCCTGGATATCTCCTTCAGCTCCTACAGGGAGGCCTTCAACTTGTTCCTCCCCTGTCTTACAAACTGTAACAGTTGTGACGTGCAGGGATCTGAACTGGACTGCTTGATGGACATGTGACTGAACAGTCCTTCCCCGGTGGCTGCTCTGTGGTGTTAGTGCTGCTTTTGTCCTCACAGCTCTTTGTCCTGACTCTGTGTCTCAGTCTGCTCTTCCACAGCATTACTGAGACAGCCATGATGGTCTCATTGTGATAAATGAGAGGTGGGCTGTCCCTGCCGTCACTGTCTTTATGACGGACAGAGTGGGCAGAGACAGCTTCATGGCAGTGTCTTTGTACAGTCATAGTTAGAACCACTGTCTCACTGTTAGTGACCAGTTATTGATGAAGAGGCGGGGTTTCCCACGCTGTCATGATGCTCCGTTATGTTGTTGTTATGCATCATGTTAGCTCAGGGCTAGCCTTTGTACATCTTGCAGTAAAACTTTATTACTCTCCAGCTGTGCTGACTGTTCTCGGGTTTAGTGATGATAGAAATGATGCAACACAAAATCTGTAACATAAAAGCAAATAATAAGAAAACGATAAAAACAAGGAAGATGAAACAAAACAAGATAAAGTAGAAATAAAACAGCAGGATACGACGAGATAAAAAGAAAAGACCCTTCAGGAGAAAGCAGTGTTTAGAAGATGTCTTCAGACTTCGTTTAAAGGCATCAGCACATGGAGAACCCCCCCAGACCTTCAGGGAGGCTGCTCCACAGTTTAGAGAAATAATGAACACAGGCTGTCTTTCTATGCCTTTTAGTTCTGGTTCAGGACCAGTCCAGAGGTTTGAGTCAGAGGGTCTAAGAGACCACGTCTTAACCAATCAAAGACAGATACAGACAGGTAACCAAAGGTTTCCAGACTGGAGTAATGTGGACTCTGGTTTTCATCAGAACAGCTGCTGCTGATTCTGGACCAGCTGGAACTGACCAATAGCTTTCTTAGACTCAGCAGACAGTCGTCCAGCCTGCTGGAGGTTAAACCAGGACTAACTGTTTCCTATCTGCCTGAGAGAAACGCTCTGACTCTGGAATATTCCTTCAATGATCGCAGGACGCTTTAGTGTCTGATGTGATGGTCAACATTTAGGTGAGACAGCGAGGTCTCTGTCCTGGTCCTTCACTGTCAGTAGATTTAGGTCATCAATTACCCTC
>NC_055674.1:120000-127500 GCF_017976325.1 Chelmon rostratus
TTCATGATTGTAACAGGATGTAAATCTGTGGGTGGTTCGGTAACTTTTAACACATTGTAGTACAAAATATCAAAAGTCTACAGTTTTGTATTGCCAGAAAGTGTGTAATATAGCAGTAATCGTAGGAATATAGCAGTAAAGTATAGTATAGTAGTAACACGGCCACAATGTAACTTTATTTTCAGCAAACAACAAACATGTCAGATCCAAGAGAAACTTTATTGGTACAAAGCACTTTAACAGCCAACAAGCAGAGAAAGAAACAGTATGGTGTGGCATCTGGTATCAAACTGCATTCTGGGTATTTTTTAATGATGGGTGGGGGGGTCATCACGGGGGCCTACAGCATTCAGAGACACAGATGATGATTGAGACTTTCTGTGACTGGAGGGATTTTATGAAGGAAGGGAACCTTTGAAGGAACTTACTGTTTCCTCTCAGTGAGTTAAACTGTTCATCTCGATTTAAACTGAGTCGTGTGTTGAGGAAAGAAAATACGTCTGGTAGCAGATCTGCACACGGACGTTGGCGGTGTTAGACTTCTGGTTTCCTGGTTTTAATCTCCAACATCTTGTGTTTCAGGCTGTTCAGTTTCCTCAGAGTGAGACCTCATCAGTCCAAACATCAAATAACTTTACTGTCATGTGATTGCCTGGAATTAGCTTTGTTTCTATGATGTGATTAGCTGTTAGCATGTTTTCACATAATGTAAGTTTAATAGAATATTACGAGTTCTAATTTTCTTAACGAGGATGCCTTTCAGTAGTTAAGACTTTGTGTATTGCTCCTTATGCCTCTGTATGTCTTCTTCAGTGGTCCAGGACGTGTTTAACCCAGACCAGTACAAAGACTGGAGACAAGAGGAAACTATTAGCCTGGTTTAGCACAAAGACTGAAAGCAGGGGGAAACCGCTAGCCTCGCCCCATTAGAAGAGAAGAAATCCACAGCCTGAAACTGAAACTCTGTCTGGTGCAAACGTCAGTTATTGTCTGCTTCTCTTTATTTTAATGGAGCTGAGCTAAGGTAGGCTAACATGTCCTGGATGTCTCTGTACTGGACACGTAAAAACAAAACTAATATTCTTCTGATTCTGGAGAAAACAGATCAGGAGGGTTTGGGCTGAGTGTTGCTTGATGTGCTGACTGAACACCTGACTGATTGACCTGTGATTGGCTAATAATCTGGATGCTAATCTTAGCAGACTGACTGAACTTTATAGCCTCATTTTCACTTAATAAAATCTCTCCAATTCTGTTTGTGTGATATCAGATGAAGGTCATGAGGAAAAAGGCAGAATGATGAGTTTTTTTTCTTTCTTTCATCAGACAGTTTCCTTGGTAACTGGGGAGGGCGGGTCTGTAGGCACAGGGTCATCCAATCACAGGCCCTGTTTGGCAAGGGAGGCAGACACCTGACGGGAAGAGGGAGTTCTGTGTTAATGTGTGTATTTGACCTTTGTGGGATTTTTCTTAGGTCAGAACAGGCAAATCTATCACCTGGTCGGCCAGGGTGTTGAGGGGTGGGGCTTCAGCAGCATTAAGGCTTCCGGGGGAGGAAGTGTTGCTAAGGCGAGGAGGGGAGGAGTCAGGCTGAGTGACGATGTCAGCACCGTGGTCAGTTCGAGCTTTGGCTTGCTCTCTAAAAGTCAGTTTCTGACTCTCGATCTGTCGACATACCATCAGTGCAAATTTTATTACAAATGACGCAAAGTGTGCAGTAACATAAGACAAAAGTAATAAAAGAAATAGAAATGCTGTCCAATGCTCCCCCCCCCCCCCCCCCCCGTAATATTACAGTATAGCGTCGTATCGTTGTGCTACCCTCAGTGTTTTACACCAGGCCTGTTTGTGTCCACGCGTGTTCACAGATGTTTTATGTTGATTATTTACATTTCCTCCAGTTCCTGTGATGATGTGTTGCTGATATGTGGGAACGTAGTTAACATTTTGTTAGCGTGTACCTTCTTCTTCCCGCCTCCCGGCACATGAGTGATGTTCTCCAGAGAACCGACTTTAGACTGGACGGTTTTAAAATCCACCTTCTCTGATTTAATCTCCAACTTCCCTCCACCTGACACAGCACATTATAATGTAATAAACACATTGCGTGATATAAAACACTATATAATACTACAGTATAGTACATTGTATGAATATTAAAGAATAGAATACTGTAATATATCTAACAAGAAAAATCTAACATGCTACAGTTCTGTCATATCACGTAAAATAAAAGAGTCAAACCTGTGTGTGTGTGTGTGTGTGTGTGCGTGTGTGTGCATGTGTGTGTGTGTGTGTTAAGTACCTGGTTTGTGGTGGATGTTGTCTTTGGAGCCACACTTTGATGTCACGTTACTGAGATCCAGCTTCTTATGAACAATCTGAACCTGCAGGCGGAGAGACAGACAGGTAAGACAGGTAGGAGTTAGTTTCTACCTGTGAGCCCTAAATTCATTTATTTTGGATTTTAACGAGTAAAGTCTGAGTTTAGAAGTTGGCAGTGAGGACATTTTGAAACTGAGGATGTTTCTTTGCTGTGGCATTTTTGTGTTGAAGTTCTTTTATTTTAAACTAAAGTCTCTAGCTCTATTGTCTTCTTCTGTTTCTCTGAGCAGGTAGAAGTTAGCATTTAGCATTAGCATTAGCTAAATGATAGCATCGGAACTGTATTGTCTTCTTTTGTTCTTCTTAGCGGTTAGCATTAGCATTAGCTAAATGGTACTGGCCACTACCTGGAGCATCTCTGGGTCAGCTGAACGTGGCAGTGCTGTTTGGATTGTGTAGGAGCAGTGTGAACTGGCACTAGGAGGGTTGACTCTGGGACGCCGGAGTTCACTGCCTAACCTCCTGGAGGTGTCGTGGGACTAAGTAGGCGAAACACTGTTGAAGGGAGGTTTCCACCTGATGACCCCCAGAGACGTGTTAGGAATCACTGCTCTTTGGCAGGTATAGAGGCAGATTAGGGCTCCAAGGTTCTTCACCGAGAATGAATCCTCTTTTTGAGCACAAGGATCTTGTCTTAAACTGATCAAATGGACATGGTGAACTCTGCCTGGCTCTCTGATTGGAAGAAGGCTGAGAGTCTGACAAACTGCACCTGTACTCTCAAGAGGGCAATGAAAGAGGGCTTACAGGAAAAATCCAGTTTAGAGTCTTTTGCCACTTCAGAGACTTTTGGACAGTGAGAAACAGGATGACATATGTCCTACCTTGCCCCCTCCAGGTGTGTGTTTTAGGTTCTCAGTGGATCCGACCTTTGACCTTACGTTGCTGAGGTCAGGCATAGGGTGGGAGGGGAGGGGGGGTGTCCGTCCACGAGCAGAGCCAGGAGATCTTGGGGGGGTACGGACCACTGCCACCTGCAGCACCATGTTATAAGAACCAGTTCATCAGTAAAACAAGCAGCCTCTGCAAACTTAAACAATTAAAACCAGTAAAATCCCTCAGTCTCTTCAGCCAGCAGAACTATCAGATAAAAACCATCATAGACCAGTAGAGGCCAGTAGAAACCAGTAGAGATCAGTAGAACAAATGTGTAAACACGATGAAAACCAACTCCTAGTGCTACCAGCAGCACCACACCAGCAGAACCAGGAAAGATGCCAGAACCAGTAAACCATTAGACGAGATGTGATCTGACGTGGTTATAATCATCATCACCGAAACTGACCAATCAGGCTGTGCCAATGTCAAAGGTTTGCGACTCTGGAAAAACGCCCAAAAACACTTGGTTAACGTTGTGAAAGAAGCCAAACCAGGATCTTTTCCAAACCCAATTAAGTAGTTTTGTTGCCTAAACGAAAGAGGAAAGAAGGAAATGAGTCAACAATATAAGTTCCACATGGAACACAAACCCCAGTTTGTCCTGTGCTTGACCCCCATCGATCAGGGTCCACCAAACACACTTTTCAGAGGGCCAGAATTTTTCTGGACAGACACTTTGGGGACACGTTGGTCTCACATTATCATTTGATGTTTATTGTTTATTTATATTTTTTACTATATTTTATGAGTCAGGCTCCTGTCAGCTGTACCACAGTCAACCACCAGGACTGATCCAACTCAATTCAAGTAAACTTTATTGATAGAGCACTTTAAAAAGCAAAGCCTGGACTGTGGGGCTATCATATCAATCACTAGCTTCAACGCTAATACGGCGTCAGTTAGCGGAAGGAAAAGCCTCTTCACTCAGGTAGAACGGCTCTCTCTAAGGCCACGAAGCGAAAAACCGCCTCTTTAATGATGAACGGACTGAAAAGTTTGCATTTTTGACGACAACCTTCCCAAACACGTCACCTGTTTGCCTCAAGAATATGATCAGCTGTCACCTCAACGCTGAGCAGACAGATGGAAGGAATCAGATCCTGATCAGACCTCTGACAGCTGCCATGAAGCAGGGTGAGCAGCCTGCTTCAGCCCTCAGATCTGAAACACTCAACGTTCATTTGATGACCTGCGTCTGATCCCAGGTCAGTTTCTACCTGCTGTCTTAACTGAGTTGTTTTTTTCTCCTTTTTTGTACTGACAAGTCTACTACTTTGAATCTTGTTGTTGAGACTTTGAAATAAAAAAATGTTAATAAGGGCTACTCAAACCTTCAGATACCAGTACTACCTGGTACTAATCAAACCTTCAGATACCTGTACTGCCTGGTACTACTCAAACCTTCAGATACCAGTACTACCTGGTACTAATCAAACCTTCAGATACCAGTACTGCCTGGTACTACTCAAACCTTCAGATACCAGTACTGCCTGGTACTACTTAAACCTTCAGATACCAGTACTGCCTGGTACTACTCAAACCTTCAGATACCAGTACTGCCTGGTACTACTCAAACCTTCAGATACCAGTACTACCTGGTACTAATCAAACCTTCAGATACCTGTACTGCCTGGTACTACTCAAACCTTCAGATACCAGTACTACCTGGTACTACTCAAACCTTCAGATACCAGTACTGCCTGGTACTACTTAAAGCTACAGATACCAGTATTGGCCTCAGACACCATCTGGACCTGAATCAGACACAGGAAGTTAGACCTTCTTGACGTCTCTGTTCGGAGTGGAGGATCGACTGGCAGGAGAGCGACTTCCTGGACTGCTGACTCCGTCCACTGACTCTAACAGAAAGACAAGAGGACAGACAGACAGGTTCACTGGTTCGGACGTGTTGAAGTATTACTGCTTGAACCGGCATAGAGTCCAACCTGTACTCTTGGCTGAGATCATCTTGGCTGCTCTGGCGCCTCCTGCTGTCCTGGAGGCCTGAAACCCACAAACATTACTGTCATTGTGATCTTTATTATAATCATTAATATGTATTAGTACTTTATTATTTGTATCTCAGTTTATTAGAGACATTTTCATTCATGAAGGTTCTGCTGTTCACCGGTGATGAGCTGTGACTGCTGTCACTGCCTGTCTGTCTTTGATCGTCTGTCTGTGTGTCTGCATCTACCCGTCTGTCTGTCTGTGAGGCTGTCTCTCTCTACCCGTCTGTCTGTGTCTCTGCATCTACCCATCTGTCTGTCTGTCTGTCTCTCTGTCTGTCTGTCTGTGCGGCTGTCTCTTTCTACCCGTCTGTCTTTTTTTTCTGTACCTGTCTGTCTGTGTCTGCCTGTTTGTCTCTATGTTTCTGTCTGTCTGTCTGTGCGGCTGTCTCTCTCTACCCGTCTGTCTGTGTCTCTGCATCTACCCATCTGTCTGTCTGTGTCTGCCTGTTTGTCTCTATGTTTCTGTCTGTCTGTCTGTGCGGCTGTCTCTCTCTACCCGTCTGTCTGTCTCTGTCTTCCCACCTGTCTGTCTTCCCACCTGTCTGTCTTCCCACCTGTCTGTCTTTTGTATCTGTCTGTATTTGATTTTTATACACATGTTGTATATTTCTACAATATCTGGCAGAATTCATAGGTTGACTTTTACCTTCACAGTTTCTTCAGTAGTTTCCTTCACAGTTGATTTTTCTGAACAAAAGAAGAAGAAATCGGAGGAGGACGTGATAAATATTCACGTTGTTAGTTTGTGTTGTTTCATGTTTTCAAACATTAAACCACAAAATTAAACGCTCAGCATCAAACTGGACCTGATTAATCAGTAATGATTATTAACTGAACAGGAAGTACAAGCAGAGGTCAAAGGTCAGGGAGGCTGGAGGTCAAAGGTCAGGGAGGCCGGAGGTCAAAGGTCAGGGAGACCGGAGGTCAAAGGTCAGGGAGACCGGAGGTCAAAGGTCAGGGAGGCTGGTAGATGTTATGTAGAAGTCAGCAGTTCAGTTTGTGTCGCTTTCAAAACAAGACATGAAACAAAATGTTCCTTTAATGAGGAGGAGAGGGGGAGGAGGTGGAAGAGAAATAAAGAGGAGTACATGCAGACAATGATGTGAGGTAAAGGAGGAGAAAAAAGAGGAAGATCCAGATAGGTAGAGGAGGTAAAGAAAATAAAGGAGGTAAGGGAGGAGCAGAAACCGAGGTAGTAGGAGCGCAGAAGGAGGCGTTTTAGAACAGACCTTTGTTTAGAGGAGGAGGAGCAGCATGTTTAGCTGGAGGAGCGCTTGTTTTCCTGGGTGGAGCAGCGTCTGCAGGTGGAGCTTTGGTTCTGGAGGAAGGAGGTGCAGAGGAGGAAATCAAACGTGTCTCGTCTCCGCTCACGACTCCATCGGTCGGGGGAGCGTCGGCTTTATCAGCGGGAGCCTCCTGGTCTTCAGAGGATGGAGGGATGGGAGGTGTGTTTCTTTTCTCCTCCTGCACATCCAGCTGCTCCTCAGCAGAAGGCCATGAGCTGCTGGGAGCGCTTCTTTTCTTGATCTCCAGTGGAGGGTGGAGCTCAGTGGACTTCTCCTCTTCCTCCTCACCTGTCACTCCTCCTGAACTCTGCTTCATCATGTGCACCTCCTGTGTCAGCTCCTCTTTCACTCTGTTGGTTTTGTTTTCCTCCTCTGCATCAGGAGGAGATGTGGTGGAGGAGCTCTGTTTCTTCTCCACCTCCATCTTTCCCTCTTCTCCTTCTAACTGCTTCTCCTTATCATCTGTCATCTCTTCCTCTTCATCTATGATCTCTTTCTCCTCCTCTTTCTGTTCTTCTCTGCTGACCTCCTCCTTCTCTTCGTCACCATCCCTCTTCTCCTGCTGTGATGGAGGAGGTGGGATGGAGGTGCAGGGAGTCTCAGGCTGCTCCTGTTTGTTCTCCACCTCCCAAATTTCGCCTCCTCCTTGTAGTTGCTCCTTTTTCTTCGACACCTCCTTGTTCTGTTCTTCAGCTTCTTCTTCCTTGGGGGAGCAGGGAGTCTCTTGCTCCTCTTTCTGTTTCTCTTCATCTTCTTGTTGCTGCTGCTCCTCTTCTTCTTTCTTCATCATCCTCTCATCCCTCTTCTCCTCATCCCTCCTCTCTGGCTGCTCATCAGAGCTGCTCCTCATCAGTTCGCCTCCACCTCCCTGAACCTCCTCAACCTGCTCCTCCTCAGCTCTGCTTCCTTGTGGGGGTTGAAACAGACGACTCACAGGG